>NC_068298.1:20156592-20339092 GCF_025860055.1 Xyrauchen texanus | reverse complement strand
ATATATATATAAATGTATATAAATATAATAATGGCAAAATATATATATTTTTTACATTTGTAAATATATCTGCATGATATATATATTTTTTCTTATATATTTCCATATTTCTTCTTTATTTGTTTTCTTTTGTTCTTTCTTTGGCTCTAAATATATCCGGTTACCTCGTCTCTTTTATACAAACCAGGACACATGAGTACAGCTACATCAGGGTAGGTGGGATACTATAACAACATTGGACACATTGTTATACTATTCCACCCACCTTAATGAGGATCCTTTGGGGGTAGCGATGCCATAGCCTTTGGAGTCCAGGTTCCCTCCAACCTTCATAGTGTCACAGGGCTTGCGCTGCTCGATGTATTCGTTCATAGTGGATTCCAGCAGGTATGCGTACTTCCCTTTGGATTTCCTTACCCGCATTACACCCTCTGCTGTGGTCTTAACGAACACGGAGGGCTCCGCACTTTTCATGTATGTCCACATTTTGTCAAAAAGAGCAATTTTGGAACGCTGGAGAGGAAATGAAGGGAAACAGATGCATAACAACACAAACTGTTTAAAATTGTCAAAAATAATACTAAAACAAAATAACAAACAAAATGCAGCAGACAAAGTGAAAGTAAAGTTTAGGTAAAGCTGTGTGTTTTGGGGTGTTCAATTGTGGATAATTTTCATATTATCAGTGATTGTACAGAACACATGCATAAAGATTAAGAATTAATATCTTACCCTGAAAAACTCTTTTGTTGAACCAGAATCTAAAGTTCCATAAGCAATCTCTGTTTGCTTTGCTAAATCCTCTGCACTCTCAATTGGAGACACCATCCTCTCAACTGTTAGGAAGGCAGCCAAGTTAGCGGTGTAGGATGAAATTATGATCAGGGTGAAAAACCACCAGACTCCACCAACTATGCGGCCAGAAAGAGACCTGATGAGAAATGAACCAATAAGATTCATTAAACATGACAGCAGAAGTACAATTAAGTTTTCATTCTCTAGCTAATAGGCTATGCAAATGTTGAACATAAAATACTCTCAGTATGAAACTCACCAGTCTACATTTATGTTAGTATTAGTGCTTATGCACGATTCTGTAATTCTAACATTGTTTAACACTGAATAAAGTGTTATATTTAGTCACTTCTGCATGACACTAATAATTTATCATAAATCAAAAAAATCTTTAGGTGTTTAGAGAACTGTAAGCTGTACAGTACAGTATGACACTTTTAAGGGAGTCAGAGCATTTTCTTCTGGTGTATTATCCAATTTGGACACACTCTATATTAGTATGACTTTGCATTTCCTGTTTTGTTAGATCATTAAAAGGCCAACAATAATTTCATTGTAATCAAATAACAATGAAATTTAATGTAATTAAATGGTTGGTTATAAAGATCACTATATGAATTTACGTGTGTAGAGCAAGCCCTTTATAATCAAAGACTAAGGCTGTGGCTATTGTTTGGCTTAATCTTTCATACAAATACAAGTCAAGATTTGCTATTCTAAAACTAACATTTCTTTACAAGATCAAGAGATAAAGAACAAACCTTGGTGAAATATCACATCCTTGTCTCATAAAAGCTCCAAGAGAGAACCAAAGGCTGTTGAAAATCCCAAACTCATTGGTTGACTCATTGGTCTGAATCTGGCCATCCTCATATTCTTCTGTGTGCCACTCATACGGGCTGAAACGACTGACCAGGAAGAGCACCACACTCACACCAATGTAGGCAAAAACAATACACATCCAGATCTCATAGGCAAGTGGGTCCAGGAAGGAGAACACACCAGGCTTGGACTTCTGAGGTTTCTTAATCATGATGGAGATTCCCAGGCTCATGAAGGGTTTTGAGAAGTCAATGACTTCTTCTCTGACTAATGTGATGGTCAAAGGAGCCACTGCTATGTCAGCTTTCTAAAACAAAAGAAATATACATTTGTTAAAGGAATAGTTCACCCAAAAATGACAATTCTCTCATACTCACCCTCATGTTATTCCAAATCCAACTGACATTCATTGAACACAAGAGAAGTTTTGTAGATTGCCCTGGGTGCTCTATTCCATACAATGAAAGTGAATGTTCACAGCGGCTGTCAAGCTCCAAAAATGACACAATAAAAGTATCATAACAGTTGTCCATACAAATCTGGCACTAAATATTCTAAGTCTTCTGAAGCCATACATTTACACTCACCGACCACTTTATTAGGAACACTATGGTCCTATTAAAGTGCTCAATGTGGTCCTCTACTGTTGAAGCCCATTTGTCTCAATGTTCGACATGTTGTGCATTCTGAGATGCTCACTACAAATGTACAGAGGGGTTATCTAAGTTACCGTAGCCTTTCTGTCAGCTTGAACCAGTCTGCCCATTCTCAGATGACTTCTCTCATCAACAAGGCTTTTCCGTCTGCAGAACTTCAACTCACTGGGTTTTTTTTGGCACCATTCTGAGTAAACTCTAGAGACTGTTGTGAAGTAAAATCCCAGGAGATCAGCAGTTACAGAAATACTCAAGCCTGAACTGAATCTCCTGACCCATATCTGCATGAATTTATGGACTGCACTGCCACATGATTAGATAATCGCATGAATAAGTAGGTGTACAGGTGTCCTAATAAAGTGTTGGTCAGTTAATGTGAGGAAAAGACCGAACAGATCAATCAATCAATCAATTGACCACAATAAAAACAACAGGAGATGACCACTGTGCTGTACAACCATAATGAAAGAAATATCACGAAAATACATCACATAAATACATCACCAAAATACATCAATACAGTTATGCTGTACAAACGGCAATGTAAGATAAAGAGGTACATCAAATAACATATATAAGTTTACACCTTTGGACTCTAAGTACAATTGGAAGCCTGTGCAAAAATGAAAGTTTTTCATCTTTGATTTCAATTTGGATTCTGTTTAAATTTTTCTTAGGGATATTGGTAAACTATTCCACAGTTTAGGGCCGGCAATGGCAAAAGCACTGTCACCCTTCGACTTCAGTCTAGACCTAGGAACCATCAATGGTGGTTAGGAACCTAGGAACCATCAATGGGCAGTGGTGGCTCAGTGGTTGAGGCTCAGGGTTACTGACCAGAAGGTCGGGGGTTCAAGCCCCAGCACCACCAAGATGCCACTGTTGGGCCCTTGAGCAAGGCACTTAACTCCAGGTTGCTTTGGGGGGATTGTCCCTGTAATAAGTGCACTGTAAGTCGCTTTGGATAAAAGCGTCTGCCAAATGCATAAATGACTCATCAATAATCTCTGATCAGATGACCTTAGACATCTTACAGATGTATTTTCTCTCATATTTCATTCTCACCTCTGTATATAATATTTATTTCAACTTTGTCGCATGACACACAGAAACCAATGACAGTTGGCATCACTGACGTCAAATCTAGTGCAACGTGCCATATTTAACTATACAAGAACATGAGAGTTGCAGAGAATGGGAAGATTAAACTTATATTCAGTTCACCAGACAAAGCTGTCTTGGACATGGAATACAGTGCATAATTTGTATCAAATACTTTTTATGGTACTGGTATGATGCTTTTTTGTAATTTTTGGAGCTAGATGGCATCTGTCCCCATTCACTTTCATTGAATGAAAAAGAGCAAATTGGACATTCTGCTGACTTGGACATACTCCTTTTGTGAAAGAAAGTCATACAGGTCTGGAGTGATATGAGGGTGAGTGAATGAAGACAGAAATGTCTTTTCTTTTTTTCTTTAGGGGGGACTACCCCCCTTAAAATCTTCAATCTTGAACCAGTATTTTTATTGATCATTGGAAAATGTGGATTTTGTTTGAACTGAGGAAGATCTTTTACTGTAGATAATTACTCAGTTAAGACTTCAACAAATATTAAATAAAGATAATCAATTATGTAAACTTGATGTTTAAAAACCATCACTCTCTTACCCCGTAAACTAACTCTCCAACCATACCATTCCAGATTTTTGTCTCTGCATCTCTTGCTCCATATTTGCCATCTCCTACTATTTTTAGCTGATATTTAAATACACAGTGCTTGGCAATTTCAGCTGCCAAATCTACACAGTAGCCCTCATATCTGTCATTATCCAGATAAAGGTCAGCATTCTTCTTCAGCATTACATATGGTGCTTCCTGAAAAAGACGGCAGGAAACACCTCGTCAAAGAGCTGTGCTTTATCACAGTGCACACACTTCAAAAGACCATGACTGAGACTTACAAGAATGGTAGTGACTATCACAGTCTTGTTTTCCAGCCCCATTGTATCATTTGGAAAGAGATCAGACTTTGTCACAACCATTTTATCCACTTCATTCCAGTAGCCAATCTGAAAAAGACAGGTATTTAAGAGGTTTAAGATGAGAGTCATTGTAAAATGTAAGAGCTAAGCCCCCCCCCCTTTCTTTCATATATTTTTCCTAGAATTTAGTCATACCTTAACTGGACCATTGTTTTTCAGTTCCATGACACTGACCGTGTAATTCACCCTCTTTCCATATTGGTCAAACTGAATGTTACCCGTGAGACCATCAACTCTCACCTGCATGAAACGAATATGAATGTCAGTACAGGGAAAGTTATGTTTTTGATTCAATGCTTTCCTTTCTATTTTCTTTAAAAGGTTCAATATCTATTTGGATAATTAGTAAAAGATAATGTACATTCAGCCAGACATTATGGTCAAATAAATGAAAGCGTAGCACAGTGTAGGAGATTGATTGCCAGGGACAAATTTTAAATATACAGTTTAGTGGACATTAAGCAAAAACATATGCTGAGAATCATGAATTTGTTGGTCCAAACAATGGGGTCGTTAGGTCTTCTCATCTATCAAACTCTGTTGTTGTAACATGTTCTCACCTGTTTTAGGGCACGTTCTATCTCCACCCCCTGTGCCCATGGTACAGCAGGATTGGCCAGGCAGTCACCATTATTAGCTCTGCGGGATATGTCAATTCGTTGTTTGTGAAGGTAGCGGAAGGCCTCAGTCATCACTTGTACTGCGTCATAGGTCAGAGCTGAAGTATACTGGACACAAAGGGATGTAGTGAGGGATTAGTTATAATTTATTAGGTACATTGATGATATGATGTGCATATTTAGGATTTAGTGGTTATGTAAGATGAAACATTTGACTTGTAGTCTCAGGGAATTAAACACCTACTTAGTCATAAGAGCAAAGTGAACTGGCTAGAAGACAGATGAAACCACATTTTAATCTACAGTAGAGTGGAAAATGACTAAAAGCTTGTCCTGCAGATGACCTATTAGTTGGCCTGTACAATAAGGACATTTAAATTAATTTATATGCTTGTAGTAATTACCTGAATATCTTTCTTAATCATATTCAGACAAATTGCCTGAAACGCACACACACTTGCAGGCACACTGTTCTAACCCTTATCTTGCTGTCAGCTCCAGGATATTCTTTTTCCTCTAGAGCTTCCCAGCGCTGGTCAAATTTGGACACCAGGGGGTCATCAAAATCGACGATTTGAAAGCCTGACACATTGGCTCCACCATACTGAATTTTTGAAAGATCCCCATCCACAAATCCCTGAAAACAAGACATGGTTTTCATTGCATTTTCACATGTAACATCATAATTATTGTATTTTTTTATATATATATATAAATTTTAACAACTGCACAATATTATCCAAGCCTTCTTGAAAACAAAGTTTAAAAATAGGAAAATTTATATTTCTCCAAAACAGTGTACAGTGCATTAAATTGGTTTATAGAAAGATAATTAAACAAACTTTCTTTTTGGGGATTGTTAGGTAAATAAGTAATTTACCAGGTTTGCTATGATGTAGTGATATCCCTTTACATGCCTGCCAATAGTTATAACCTGAAAAGAGAAATATTCAAAATAAAATATTTAAATAGCATGAAATCATTGGGTGCCATAATAATTGAATAATTAAGCAAACACAAAGAGTAAATTAAATATTATACTGTTATATTACAGTTAACCTCTAAACCCTTACAAATACATTTATGAAATGACAAGAATAGGTGTACTGGTTCACGCTGCCAGTCAAAGCGCCAAACCAAAATAAAAATTGCTAGAATGGTTTATGTGGGACCAAGGAAAGGTTATTGGTAGTGTGTGTGAAGAGCTATAGTATAGAGCCCAGATCAGCTGCATTGATTGGTTAAACACACTTCTGCAGGTCTTAAATACAAATCAATAGCTCTTCCCCGAGGGCACAAAGAGTGTGAATGTATTAACCATATAATCCTAATTAAGGCACCCTTGTGCTTCAGTTCCTTTACTGCAATAATTATTTATTTAATTATCATATGGGTAGTTAACAAGAAATAGTTTTGTAAAGTTGACATGCCATGTAGTGTGACATACTCTAAAACTATTTTATACAACAGTTATTCTGATTGGACCAGTGGTGTTGGAAGAGTGCTGATAGTATAACAGCACTGAGATGATTCACTGTTTGTTTAACTTGCTTGTCTGTTTTCCATTCCAGTCAGAGTGTTGCTTGGTGTTGATCCTAATAACAGTTGATCCTAATAGGTAATTCTTGCTAATTCTTTTATAATCATTATCCATGCAGGTTTTTATATATAAATAAATTGCATGGATATATATATATATATATATATATATATATATATATATATCAATAAAGAGACTACATGGAATATTTGTACTTAAAACATTCATTTGTCATACCACAGGACCACTTTAAATGAACTAGTGAAGGCAAAAATGTGATTCAAATTTATGAAAAATAGTAGCTAGTAAAAGGATTTATGATATACATGTTCTCTAATGCACTGTCAAAGTTAAGGCTGGGTGTTGATACAGATTTCCTGATTCGATTCTTTCTACAAGCTCTCAATTCAATTTAAATTTAAATTTGATTAAATTCTGATTAAATTGGGTATATATATATATATATTGTCTATTTTGTTTACATATGAAAGGAATTCTCTCTCAGCTAATGCTGTCAATCATATAGGGCACCTTTGAACTTGGTACATTCAACTTTAAAATGTTATTTATTTTGGTCACATTTTAGCTTTTTAAAATGTACAAATTCCATTTAGTCCATCAATAAATATGATTACAGACCATTTCAAGGATGTAAACAATAACAAAGGAATTTGAACGCTACCAGCCCTGAAGCATTTTCGTTATCATTACCAGATCCTTTAAAAAAGGCATTATTTATGAGTTGAGTTGACATATTTTCACAAAGAACATCAAACGTTTACATGAAGTGACTTATACAGACTTGTTGTTAATACTGAGCATCCACGCGAGAGAGGAGATTAAGTAAAGTAAGTAAGTAAAATTTATTTCTAAAGCACAGCAAAGCTGACCGAAGTGCTGTACAGTTGAATATGCAATACATTAATAAAACAATAAAATTGTGTTTTGCACCTGGATTACATGCAAGTTTTGCACTGTTTACATTTGTTCACACCAGTCTGCACTTCAATAAACTTCAGCTTGCACTTGGATCCATCCCTCCTGTGATTACTACATAGTTGTAATTGTTACAACAATGAACAAAGCACATCCTGCTTTTGTTTTGAATGAGTATGAAAACTAGCAGAAAATGTTCATGGGACAAATATGTTACTTCTCTAAACCAACACATTTTTTATTTATTTATTTAAAGAACATAAAGGGTATTAAGAGAGAGTTTCAATGAAAAATGGATTGCATGGATCTTGTCTTTAGACACATAATGATTCAAACCAAACTTTTACTCTCAAAACGCAGTGAAAGGATCTCAGTGCTAAACTTCTACGATTCAATCACTGGTGTGAAATCAAAATTTTTACCAGCCAGTGACCACAGACATTTTTTTTTTGGATAGCACAAAATTGTAGAGGGTTGCGCATAGAGTAAAAGATCGATCTTGGGATTTTAAGAATCAATATTTTGATCGTTCAAATGCAGATTGTGATTAATCGGAAAATCGCTATTTTTACCCAGCCCCAGTCAAAATATTTGTTAGAAAAGAAGTATTCAATTGAATTTTGTGCATGTGTTTGTCCTCTGTACCTGTTCCATTATGTCTTTAACTTTGTCCTGCTCGCAGTCAAGAATGACCCGCCGCTCCTTCTTGGTTTCCAGGTCCTGAAAGAGTGAGCGATATGCCTCATCCTTTTTCTCATCCTTCATGTTACCCACATTGATGGCAGTCACTTGCCATTTCTTCTCTGCTGCTGTGTCCAGCACAACTTGGAGTGTGTAAAGTCCTGATAATGAGAAAAAAAATGGTTTGGGGATATAGGATGATATTAAATTATTTCTAGGATTGTCCTCAGTATGTTTTTCTATGACATAAAATGTGTTTTCAATGGGACATGGTCATATATTCTAAACCTTAATTATTAGAATTATCTTTCGAAATATCCAAACGTGAAATTCACTAACAAGCCAGAAATGGTTCAGGTACATTTATTTTCTTCAGTGACGAAATATGCAAAAATGAATTAATTATTTTGGTGTTTCTCTGCACTGATAAAATCCCCAGACCTAGCATATTCTTTTTAATAAAAAAATAAATAATAAATAAATATATATATATATATATATATATATATATATATATATATATATATATATATATATTCTAGGGTCTTACACACATTATTTGTTTTTATTTAGTAATGTTTTGCCTTTTCTTAAAACATTTACAGTGCTTCAAAACCATTCTGGGTTTGCAGTTCTCTACTTATAAAGGATTTGATACAGATAATACAAATCTAAACTTGGCATTTTCATTTCCGCCAGTCAAAGAGGAGGTAAACAACTGAAACAATCAATTAAGCATGACAACACAACAGTTACGTGTTCATAAATAAGTACACGTCAATGTGAGTGAATATTCCAATGCTTGATATGTGTATTGGATGATTAGGTATATGAATCACTGTGCTTGTGATGAATTTTTGTGACCTGTTAAATTAATCATGGGTAAATGGTGGAAATCTTAGGGAGTGCAAGGAACAGATGGGGTCCCATGTTTAATCTTTGTCAATGTGTGTTTTAGAGACTTGAGGATTAAGGCTTAAAAATATTCTTGGATATACTGTATATAAGTGGTTAAAAGCTCGCTAGTGAGGGCCATTAGCATTAACTTTATAGTAATTGTTGCCTGCAAGGCAAATGAGATGATGGCATTGGAATTCATTGTTACTGCAGCAATCTCCAATTTTAGGAAAAGCGTGTTGTGGGTCACTTAATGAAGACTAAAGACGCAATAATATAATAACACTTATATTTATTATTATTCCAGCATTCTCCAATCACTTCTGAATCTAGGAAAGCTTGAATTGGGTGGCATAATAAGGACTGATGCAGCCATTAAACGGGCAAATCAAACAGTACCACTTTAATTTCAAAAGAGGCCTGACAATGTTAAAGCCATGCAATTCATATACTGTAAATATATCCAGGCAGTGGAAACTTTATTCTGTAGATTTTCTGTGTATGTCAGCACCTTTTAAGCAGACCTAGCTGAACAGCAACTACAGGAGCAAACATGCTATTGCTATTGCTGTTCTTGCTGACAAAACAGAGATAACACTGCCAAACATTGTAAAAGAGTGCAGTCAAATATCTAAGTTCCCCAAAGTGGTGTCTTATTACTGAAATTATTACTTAAAAGTAAAAAACAACTTAGTCTCTGCTTTAGACAGCACATCTTCCGACCACCTACAGTCTAGTGCTGACTAAAAGTGGCAGTTCATATCGGAAACACAACTTCCGAGAGTCAGGTGGTGCAAGTTGTGCTTTCAAGGTACCAGATCCTTACAATCAGCACTTGAAGTAGAATGAATCACAGAATTTGCCAAAGTTTTCCAGATTAGTGGGATAAAATCTTTGTAAAATTTTCAAATATTTGTTTAGGTGCTTAGGAGCAAGTAAAGATAACCACTACATAGAAACAAGATATCCTTTATTTTATACAATTTATAAATTGTATATATACAAAGTCTAAGAGAACTACCTGGGCAACAAGAACCAAGTGAATTCTGGTTGGTCACTTTTAATGTCAGTTAGACAAATCTTTCCTGTCTTAAAGGGCAGTTTTTGGCCAGAATAAGCAAACTGGACCAGACTTCATGACAATAGTCACCCCTAAATCTACATAAAAAAGTGATATTTGAAAATCACTTAACATTTAAATGCTTGTTTAAACAGAATCTGGAAAAAAAAGACAGGTAATGTATATGTGGCATGCAACGTTTTATATTTGACTCCCCATAATCTTGATACATATGTGTGTGGCAGGGTGGAGGGCGGGGCTGGGTCGTGATTCCACACACCCGGTCCCTAATCAGGCTGATTAGCCGAGAGGGATAAGGGCGGACTGGAGATGGCAGTGCGACAGAGAGAGATTTACAGGCAGCTGTCCGTCACCTGTGTGTGTGTTTGTCTTTTTGGTTTGGTTTTATATTAAACTATTATTTATATTGTCAAGCCGGTTCTCACCTCCTCCTTTCCCAGTAACCCCCTTTACACAGGTGTCGGACAGCTGCCTGTAAATCTCTCTCTCTGTCGCACTACCGTCTCCTTATCCCTCTCGGGCTAATCAGCCTGATTAGGGGCCGGGTGTGTGGAATCACAAACTGGCCCCACCCTCCGCCCTGCCACAATGTGCTACACTGAAACCTTGATACATAATAGTGGTTGCGGTCTAGGAGCTGGTCGATTTGTGTGTGTATGGTGTCTCCCTGGCTGATATGTGATGTAATCTACAATGCATAATCTCATTGTCTCTCCATGAGTACAATGCAGTTGGATCTCAGTAGACCATCAGAGGTGTTAGGTTGACTTAATTAGCCTTCCAAATTATATAAAGGTTATGGATGTGTCTCACAATGAGGAAAATGAGTCTCTATCTCTGTGCCCAGCCAGTCCTTTATTGATTATATAAGAAACAACACTTTAGAACAAAGCAAACCACTAAATGGAGGTGGTAATGGAAAAGGAGATGAGAAGCAGTAATTGTTTTTGTACCCTATTAAGTAAAAAAAAAAAACTTCTATGACTGCTATCAGCGACGGAGTGATTTTGTTAAAGTCATGTACATTTATATTTTTACATTACACATTATGGACATACAATGTTCATTTTATCAATTTGTGTGTTCCCTGGGAATCAAACCATAACCTTTACATTGTTAGCACAATGCTCTTCCAGTTAAGCTATTTTAACAATAACACAGTACAAGATGCATGTCTCCATAGTTTGTTTTCCAAATGTTAGCATAATTGTTTATAATTTGTTGTTCTAATACCATATGCCCATCATATACACCTGTCCCTTATGACACCACACCACCAACAGGTACTAGAGAGTGCTTGTGTGGTCAGGCCCTTTTTGTGTTTGTGTGTGTGTGTGTGTGTCACTGTCGTTCTGAGTCCCTTGTCTCATGTAATCCAGCACCATGGACAGCAACAAGCCAGATCCACATGGGCAGCAGGCAGGGTGACTGATGCTCAGCTGCATTCACTTTGTGCTTATCAACTTTTAACACAAAAGCAAAGCTGGCATCCCAGTCAAGTGGGTAATAAAGAAGGTATTTAAAGAGAGTCTTGCCCAAAGCAACTAAACTGGGCCAACCATCAACCCATGACTTGCTTACCATTCCGTAGAAGGCACCAGATCACTTCTTCTCAACCATGCCACTCAATAAAAAAACAAACTTAAATCTTCACCCACATTCTATGAGTGCAACGATGTTTACCAAGACCACTGGTCACTTTCTTTTCCACTCTCTCTGTTTTAAAAATTAAAGCCTTTCCAGGGTTATTAATAATTTATTTATTTCTTGCTACAGCGCTAAATATTGGAGTTATGAAGAGAATAACTCTTCATTAATGCATCAAAAAATTCATTACATTTGACATTTTCACTTCAGCACGAACTATTTATATCTCAAGCAAACATGACATTCTAGGTATGCCGCTCATTGTTCATCCTCTGATTATTAATCACAATTATAAACCATGTTCAAAAGAATCATCTAAAAGTATATATTATGCAGTGTCATAAATTAACTTTTTATTAAGGGGCAATAACAAGATCCATTTCAGGGGCATGTTGTCCATATACAGTATTCAGTACATCAATTGAATCAATTAATTGAAATAAATTCTGAATATGTTTGGCTGTTGACAATAAAATCAAATCAAATATACATGCAAAGGTAGCTTACAATTATGCACAAGATATTATAACAAAACAAATGCTTGAAAAAATATAATTTGTAAAATAGTCTAGTCCAGTCCAGACAGTCTCTATGTTAGATTATACAGCTCTCTGAGGTTTTGATTCAAATGCTGTTTTAAGTTTTGGAGTTGTTTGTAGCAATTCATTTACGTTACATTAGCGAGTGAGTCTGAGTTCCACCCCTTCAGGCCTTCCGAATTTCCATAGAATCCCTCAACAGTGTAAGTGAAAAGGCATCTTAAGTTAGATTGTCAGATTCATCAGATAATCAGACTGATTTATTTGTTCTTGTAGGTGTGATCTTTAGGATATTTCATAGTCCAGGCCTTCTAGCTGGCCTTGAGTGACGCAATCATGCTTTAAGTAACGCATAATTTGAAAGCGAAAAGTGCGAGATCTTTCTGACGAGTCAGCTGTCATCACTGCTGTTATTGACGTTGAGGAAGAGATCCTTTTTTAAAACCTAATATGTTCTGCACGATCGTGTAATTGATTAATTAAACAAGAAAGGAGGACTGATTTTCACTTCAAGCAAATTGGTAAGTGCTTTTTGCATTGTTATAGCAACATCAGGAGTTTTGTAAAAAGTGTAAATTAGGCTGCTGGAGCATTCAGTGTCAGATCATGTTTTGAAAAGTAACTGTGTACCCTGATGAAACAAAATTTATTGCAAACAAAATTGAAATTACAAATACTATTAGAGAGCTTTTTCTTGTTATTAGACCTCCTTGGTTCTGGCTTTCGTGTGTGGACGTGTTTTTAGAATTTCAATTCGTTGACTGCTACATAATGTACGATAGGCATACGGTGTCTTATTCATTGTGAAACTGTGTTTTCTTAATGGCATGAATCGTACTGAAGGCCTAGACTTAAAATGCACGAGCTGCGGCTGGTAGATGGGCTTAGAATAGAACACTATCCTTCTACAGTTTAATATCTGGGGCACTTTTGTTATTTTCAGTTTAATTTTTCTCCAGAGCCCTAGTTAATTTTCAGACCCTGATATTATGTATATTTAAGATGCCATGTGCATCTCATTATGTGCCCTAAATATGCAGCCTTAAATGCACAAATAGAGAAACGACGTGCTGGAGTCAGATATGACATCAGGTTTGCGTTCATGTTTGATATTACCAATGGGATACAATATGACCATAGGTGCTGTGCGCTGCAGCTGCTCTCATTCTATAACACTGTCTGACACATTAATAAAATACACAGCTCAATGGTTGCCATGGGAATACAGTGTCGATCTGACCTAATTCGAATAATAGATGATGAAATATGCACCTTGACGCACACGCTTAAAATCCCATACATACAACTACAGGATTCTGAAATAAAAAGTGTACATTCGTCCTCCAACACAAGAAAACACAATTACAAAGGCATTCATACATACATATACAGACAAACACATACACAAAAACTCAGCACAAAGTTTTATCTTAAGAGAACATTGGGATATGTATACATAATATACATAAATTATAAATGACACACATTGTATGCATACTGATTTTCATAACAGAGAAGTTCAAGCAGCAATCTCAAGTTTTTAAAAACGTCCATGTTTCATTCATTTATGTAGGACTTGACACCACAATCCTTAGAGAGCAACATTAACATAATTGGCGCCACAAAGCACTCAACCCCCGCAACCATCAAAGACAGCGAGAAGGGTTGAGTGACATGGAAGGAAAAGAGAGAGTGAGACAGAAAGGGAGAGAGAAAAAGAGGGGGAGAGAGGAAGATAGACAAGCTTGAGGCAAATAGGATGCTGAGAAACCAAGGCCAGTGGGTCTAACAATCACAAAAAATGAACGTTTAATAATGCTGTAGCCTACAGTTCCCTGCTCACTTCAATCCAAGGTCCAAAGTAAATCTGCTTTTTATTGTAGATATAACATTTCATAGGCTATTCTCCCTCAATAATAGCCTTAATGGCAAAGTGTGTAATTTCTGCACCATCAGCGGCACCTAACATTTTCAACTCTGCCAAACTCATTCCATTGTTATGCCAATGTTGTTAAGTCCAGCCCAGAAGAAACAGATTGCAATTCTGTTTGGTGTAGCTAAAGTGGGACAGAAATGACACCCCTTGTCTTTAAAGAGATAGTTCACCCAAAAATGAAATTCTCTCATTATTTACTCACCCTCATGATATCCCAGGTGTGAATGACTTTATTTCTTCACCAGAACACATTTGAAGAAAATGTGAAAAATATCTTAGCTCAGTAGGTCCTTAAAATACAAGTGAAAAGAGATGTCTCTTTTTGAAGCTCCAAAAATCACAGACAGTTAGCATGAAGCGACACGATCGCTTTTGGTGCGAAAAAGGTCAATATTTAAGAACTTTTTTAAACTCTAAATTATGCCTCCAGTCAGAAGCGGTATGCGCGTGTGACGTAATCGCATTGGCATTTGAAACATGCAAGAACTGAGGCATGTGAGTCACAGCCGGAAGAGAAGTGCAGTTTACAAGTGAGGAGGAGGAACACTGTACAGTAGCTTGGTTAGTTTTGGTTTAGATCTCTATTTGTCTGTTTCTTTACTCACTATGGTGAGTTTGTGTGCTTATTCTGGACGTCTAAACCAAGTGGAGAATGAGATGATTAGTATCATATGACTTGGCTCGTTTAACCCCTAAAACTAACCATAATATCAAACCTCTTACCAAATCCAACTTAACCATAACTTAAATACAAAAATCACTGGTGTGTACCATGGAGGAAAAGAGAAACATCAGGGTTTTGAACGTGTTCCTTCAGTTAATCTCCCAACCCCATGGGAGATAGTTACTGTAATTAACAAATTTTTCCCAAGAATTGTACGTAGTTTAAAAATTTTATACTTTTACTTGAGTATATTTAAAGTGCTGTAACTGTACTTTTACAGCACTATTTTCCCACCGTCTGTGTTCGCTATTTCCCTGTCCTGATTTAATTTGTATTTATCAACGTGATTGGCTATGGAGAGACTTGTGTCTCTCCGAAAGCCAATCCAAGTTTAGAACGTGAGCGCAGAACTTTGTTTACAATCAAGAAAACCAAAACAACAAACAGCGAAACAAACAATAACTCACCAAATATCAAACAATGCAAGACAAGAGACAAGGAGAACACAAGGGCTATTAATACACACACAACAAAAAAAAACAATCTAGAAGCACCTGGAAAAAATCAGGAAGTGATGATGAACTAAGATCAAATCAAACCAAACGTAAAAAAAACTTGCAGCTGTAAATCTGGTGCCAACTCATATGGATGTGGAAAGTGCCTCAAGCATAGTTTACAGCTGAACATTTCGGCTGCACCTGGAAGGGCTTTTCGCAGTGAAAAAGGCCAATTGCTTGATCGTGTCATGTGAGTTTAACTTGCTCAAGCCAGGAATCAGCATTAATCCTGCCTCTAATTTGAAGAAACATATCGAATTAAATGTCATATTTATGCTAACTAAATTCTGTGTGTCTATAATGTAGCCTGTAATTTAACTATATATCACTGAGATTATTGGGCTGCTGTGAGAGATTAATGCAACGTTATCAATAGGGCTGGGCAACAAAATTATCTAGATGTTTATCGGAAAAAAGAGAGATTCAAAACTTTTGAGTAGTTTTCTATATTTAGCCTATGTTTTATATCTAGAAAAAGGGGTGTTCATTACATCAATCAAGATAGCAAGAGGACCACTAGTTGGTTGATCTAGATGAAATATAAAAGATGTACTTTTTGTTCCTGACATCTGTAGCTGCATGTTGTTTAATTGACAGGCAGATAATGTTTGAGCACTAATGCAGTTCACTCCTAAATGGTCAAATACACATTATAATTCCGCTAATGCCCGTCTTGATGATGATTTCATATAAATGCAGTCGTTTATGTTTAAAATGAATTTAAACAATAGGACAAAAAGTTTATTTGCATCTAAATATCGGACTTGAAGTGTACATGTAACTGAATTGAGCACTGTCTAGTAGGCAATGTCATATAAAGGCTATTAATCAAACAACATTAACAAGGAAATGAGAAAATTACTCACCAAGTTTGGCTGAATAACTGGAGTAGCTTTAAAAGTATTAATGTAATGGAATAACAGTGACATTTTTAATAATAATATTTTGTGAAAAATTTTTATTTAATAATACCGACCCTTGATTTAGAGAGTGTGTTAATTGGTATAATAAATTACCATGAAAGTAGAGATGATAAAATAATTTATAATTATGCTTAGCCTTTATAAAGATGGAAAAGAGTCAACATTTGTACAGCAATACAAATTCAGAAAATTGTGCATTATGCATTAGAATAAGAACACAACTATTTCTGGTCTTAAAAGATACACAAACTAAATCAATGTTTAACATTGTATCTCAAAAGGAGTAAATGCCACCTGTCTATGACTTTCTTCAGAACACAAATTAAGATTTTTAGAAGAATATTTCAGCTCTGTGGGTCCATTCAATGTAAGTGAAGGGGAGCTAACATTTTGACACTTCAAAAAGCACATAAAATCAGCATAAAAGTAATACATACAACTCCAGTGGTTTAATCCATGACTTAAGAATTTATATGACAGGTGTGGGTGACAAACAGATCAATATTTAAGTCAATTTTTGCTAGAACTTCTTCTCTCTGCCCTGTAGGTGGTGATATGCATGAAGAAAGTGAATCAAAAACATAAGAAGAAAGTGAAAGTTAAAGTGGAGATTGACTGAGCAGGGAGGAGAATTAATAGTAAAAAAAGGAATTAAATATTGATCTGTTTCTCACCACAATCTATCATATCACTTCTGAAGACATGGATTAAACCACTGGAGGCACATGGATTAGACTACTTTTATGCTGATTCAATTTCATTGTATGGACCAAAAGAGCTGAGATATTCTCCTAATTTGTGTTCTGCAGAAGAAAGAAAGTCATACACATCCAGGATGGCATGAGGGTGAGTAAATGATGAGAGAATTTTCATTTTTGGGTGAATGATTCCTTTTTAAGTGTGATGTAGCCCCATAACAAACAACTTTTCCCATGCCTGCTCTACCTACTCTATTGTGCAGAACATGACGTATTTTAAAAGCTCATACAGTGTTCATTATAATAGGATAGGTTTTGCAACTCAGTACCCAACTATGATTTTCATAGAAAAATAACTTCTGTGTAACACAAAAGAAAGAAAAACATCAGGGTTTGGATTGGAACGAAACAAGGTAAGTGTATTACAGGTTATTATTAACATGCATCAGTTATTTGTTGTGTATTAATAAATATGTAACGAGTTACCAAATTAGTTCACAGATGTTTCCTTTCTCAAAATAAAGTGTTGTGTTGGAGGCTAATTAAATTGTATTCCTGTATTGCATCAAATTGAAATACTCTTTGTTAATTGGTTGGTCTCTATGGGAATGAAAGTAATCAAGAGCCAATTCATACAATATCTAACGATTTCACCATATTTTACAAATCATTACTAATTGCCATGAAACCACAGTATGTTGGAAAAACCGATCATAGTTATAGGCCACTTAAAAATGTTGTTTTCCAGACTTAAAATCATAGAAAAGTCATGGAAATTTCTAAAGTGAATATTAATTTTTCTAGTTTATCTTGTGTGGCATAAAACTTGCTCGTATTCATAGTGACTTGTGTAATAATGATTAGGGTCGGCCGAGTATAAGTTTAGAATGTAAGCGGAGAACTTTGTTTATAATCAATAAAACCAAAACAACAAAGAGCGAAACAAACAAGAACTCACCAAATATAAAACAATGCAAGACAAGAGACAAGGAGAACACAAGGGCTATTAATACACACACAACAACAAAAAAAAAACAATCTAGAAGCACCTGGAAAAAAATCAGGAAGTGATGATGAACTAAGATGAGACAAAAATAAATCAACTCCAAAATAAAAGTCACACCTCCTAGTGACCGCTACTGGCCGCTAGGGGTTAGGACCCATACATTGCAATTTGTGAGTGAATCATGTTTTCTTTTTGGTTGAGTTGGTTCTTTTTAATGAATCAGTTGAAACAGTTATTCTAAATTATTCTGAGTTCTGAGTTTTGATTATGTTGGTCAATTAAAAATAAAAAACCATACCCAAATCACAAGCAATTGAAAAGTTAATGGAAAAGTAATGGAAATGAATTAGTCAAAAAGTGTTGGAACTTACCAAAATTCAGAAACACACAGCCATAATCCTATCTTTACCAGTAAATATTGTCAATGGCTTTTGCTTACATATAGCATGAGTATTAATTAATGAAATTCCATCTCATTTGCTAATTGTTCAGATTCTATCACACTTCCATATTTACTGTCTTTATGCAGAACCAGACCCACTATACTCACCACCCTACATAATCAAATCACATTTTAACCCTTTGAGATTTTTAAACAAGACACTATACTCATGTTTCTTTGAAAATTCTAGAGAAATGGTTTCATCCAGTGGGGAAAAATAACAAACCTTCTGATGGGTCTGAAAGAATATAACTTAATATATATGCAGTAAGTACATTTTATGGGATAGACAGCTGTCTTCCTTTTATCATTCATTTGGTTTTATTATGTGTGTTTTAAATTGTGTACTATTGATGATTATTCCTTTATTCACTCTACTCTAACTCAAATGAGACCTACGTTTATATGGGAACAGTGCATCTGTCCACTTTATTACACCACGTTTTGCTCTTGTTTTGTTTTGGTGTTTTAGTTCTGCTTTGTTTTTTGTTTTTTTGCTAGTTTTCTTTAAAAACCCTGATGCTTGCTCTAAAAATGACACTCTGGGACTCGCTGAGAAAATGGTAATCATCCTCTCTGAATGTACATGTCTGGAGCCATTGAGATCAATTGGGTTTGGAAACAGAGTAATTTTTTTCATATTAGAACTATCACCCTGATCATAGCAGGGTGATTTGTCATAAGCCTCTCTCCCCCTTGCTATTCACATTAGAGGTCCGCATTCCCTTGGAACTCCCGCTGGACCCACGGGGCCTAGATTTATTGTGGCATGGGATTACATTTACGAGTTGAAAGCGGTAGAGGAAGGTACGTCTATGACTTGTGTGTGGGAGCAGGTGGTCAGAGAAGCCTGAAAAATCTATTCTATATCAAATCTATTTTTATATAATTGAATTATGAATGCAAAATATATATATATATATATATATATATATATATATATATATATATATATATATATATATATATATATATATATATATATATTTTACTATTCTTTTCATTTTTATAACAATAAACAGAAAATCGAACTCAAAAATGTGCATGCAACACATGCATCAAATCCAATATTCAGAACAGGCTATAGTCACTGGACCTTTACAAAAATGGCAGAGCATAACATGGACACAGTGTCATCACAGGATGTGAAACTTGGATTGGAAAATGGTCAATTTAAGTTTTAGGAAATCAACCTCAGGCAAGTGAGATGGTCATCATGTCACACAGTGATATGATAATAGTAATAACAGAAAAATAAAACATTATTTGTGTACACTTGTTATCTGTTTGTATGGCTTTTGCCCTATGTGGAAAACAATGTGGGGTTGCGGGAACAGGAGCGGTACGAAAGAAAATCACTGCGGGCAGAGAGCTGAACATGGAGTAAAATTCAGTGGGAGCTTTTGGGTGCAGGATAAAAACTTTTAATGCAGGATACAGACCTCTACTTCGCACTTCTATATTTTGTTTTGTGTGGGCCAAGACCCTTGTTAAGTTTATGTTGGCTCTGTGTCATGTTAATGGTGGCCAGAGTTTTGTCTTTTTGTCTTGATTGTTTATTATATGATGTTCATTTATTGTTATTATTTTTATAAATTTCCTTTTATGTGTTTCTCAGGAGCTGATGACCCAGTGTAGGGGGCTAGCCATTTCCACGTTTATGGTGGTGGTGCCCCTGTCACATGCTGAGTGTAGTGCATTCACAACTGATTTTAACTGTGTGCTTGTGTAAGTGATCTTGTACTGTACACCTGTAGGTGCAGTGTTTTTAGGGGGATCGCTGCACTCAGCTAGCTTACCTACTCCTGGTTAGCCTCAGCCCTATGTGTTGCATGAGCAAGTATAATGGATGCTTGTTTTTCTTCCTTTTAATATGTGTATGTGTAGCCAGTATATTGTCTGTACTCATTGTAATTTAATTCACTTTTATATAATCAAATGAGTGCCCAGTGCCATCCTGGTTCATCTGCTAGTAAAATAAAGAGCATTTATTTTTGTAAATTGTTATCCACGCCTCTTGGCCATTTTTTGTTTGGAACTTCAAACCTGTGTGGCCTTTCTGTTGTTCTGATAGTGTTAGTATTTTCCTGTATACAATAACAGGGTGACATAGTCAACTTTACTATTGGTATTCCCGAAAAAGATAATGATTTGCATTAGCATTCTCAGTCCCCGCTAAGGCTGCATCCTTTTTCCCTTTTCCCTCTCTCCCGCACTCCTGCCACATACATTTATAATTTCTTCTCAACCACACATTCCTAGGTTACATAGACTTCTTGAATAACGCAGTTGAGTGACTTACCTCTATCACTGTCGTAAAGGTAGGCAAACTTGTCCCACTTGTAGTACTCTATCAGACTCAGGAGTGGTCCTTTGATGTCTGGTCGCATCTGAATGATAAACTGCTGATTTCCATCCAGGGGAAAGCTCGGTGTGATGAAGGAGACATGAAGTGTCCCACAGAATGATGTTATTGTGTTCACTGACTTCTTGTCGTAAAATCCAAAAATAGCATAAACTCCCCTTGAGAACTGAGAACAGACTGAAAAGAGAGAATCGGTTAGAATCTGATGAAAAATTTAGACATTATGAGAGTCTTACAAAAATGTTTTGCAACCCTAGAATCTCATTTGTAAAAATTATTTTCTCCTTCCACTAAAGTTTGCTGGAAAAAAATCATAAGGGTATTTCTGTCACAAAGCGATATATGTTTCTAAGCAACTGAACCAAGAAGACTGTAAAGTAACAGTTTAAGGTTCTACGATATAGCACTAGCATTTGTATTTATTTGTTTCCTTCATCTACAAATATATTGGAAGAAAAACTTTTAAGATCGAATATAAATATAATTCTAATTAAATGGTTAAGATACATTAATATATAAAACAGCACATTTTGTCTAATAGACTGATAAAAGTAATTCTACACCTGCTCACTCTATATTTCTTTGTTCCTGAATGATGTAGAGTCAGCAGAAGTAAGAGAAGAAGATTATTTTAGGGATATCCTAATCAAACTTATTGATGAAGTATCCATTGCAATCAGTTAAATTAACTCTGAGTTATAGTGACTAGCTGACTAGCATGGATCAACATTTATGACTGCAAAAAATGTTATGATCTGAGCTAAATTAGTTAATTAAAATTATTTAGGATGGTTGGTGAAACTTAATGAGTCCTGGTTTCTCACACATTGCACCTCTTTATGGCAGCCATAAAGCCTCAGAGTACCCTATTATGGAACATAGCAAGTACAGTGTGTCCTTATGTTCCAGGAAACATAACAGGGCAACCTCTATAACAATGACCATCTGGCTCCGAACTTCTGAATTTTTTTCCTGCATGGACCCTTCCCCACTTCCTACAACCACGACAGCAGCTCCATTTTCATTACCACCCCCAAAGCGAACTACCAATATTTCCCAGGACACTTTCCTGTCTGTCACTTCCATGTTTTATAGAATGAAAACCTCTCCATGACACGTGACAGCTATACCATTGCATCCATCTTCATTCTCTGCCGCAAGGCTCATAAACAAAAGTACACAGCTGGTCTTAGACCTATCCTTAATGAGTGTGGACTGTTGCTCTGCACTATTAGTTAAACAAACTGGGTGAGGCAGCACCATTCTAAACCACTAATGAACATTAAAACATTCTTTCTCAAACAACTTTCCACCTTTTCTATTGATTTAGTCATCAAAGGGTCAAAATGAGGTCAGGTCATCTGGTGAGTCAGGTCATCTGATGAATCAACATGATGTGCCACCTACCCACATTTCCATTTAGATTTACATTAGGTATAGCCTAGCATGTCCACTGCTGATCCAAGCAAAGTTGCAACCAGTCTTTTCAATTTAAAGGTGAAGTGTGTGTTATTTTGTTTGATGTTAAAATATATTCTCTTATCACAGCCTATCATGCAAAGGCAATTGTAAGAAAGTCATTTGTAGGATGATTCCCCCAAAAAGCATACTGTGGCTCTGTGGCACTATCAAAACATTGCTCTGGTTGTTTGCGCATCTCCACCACCCCAACAATGTAACATTGGCTCTACCAATGAAAGACGGGGAGTGATCGGGAAACTTGTTTACAAACATTCATTATTACATTTTTACATTCATTATTGTTACAAAACATGCCATATGGTAACATTAGTGCCGCAAAAATTAATCACTTCACTTTTAAATATATCATACAAATTTCATCCACATGACATGCAAATTTTTCCATCTAGCAAATTAACACTGTGAATACATTAAATTCAGTCAGTGACCATTTTTATGTTGTACTAATAACTTCATGTTACCATTACCACCATTATTACAAGAAAATAGGTGAGAAATTGTGTCAAGTGCAGATAATGATGCACTTTTGAATTGACTTGCCACAGGCTATTGCTGCATAAAAAATAAGGGCACTGGTTCTTCTGAGTGCTGCAACATGCTTTATACAATGTATGGGAATAATCCTCAGTCTTTATTCCAGAAAGGCTATGAAGGCAGACCATGCTTCTTCTTTGAAATAGTTCCCCTCTTTTCTTTATGTTTTGTCAAACCATTATAATTTTTGTCTCTTTGTCACAATATCTGCAATAAGAGCAACTGACACAAGCTTGAGACTTTTCATTTTAAATGTTTTCATGGCCCAGTCAGCCAAGCATGGAAGAACAGCAATTGTACATCTTAATAAAGTCTTTTAATCAAGCACAAAGCCAGCACTGTGTGCAGAAAGAGAATGAGAGTCTCACAAAGTCCATTAATGACACTGTCACCTCTGACTGCTTTTCAGTGGCATAGATTCATAAGTATACGGAAACAACTCTAATGAGTGGAGTGTGTGGATAAATTGCTTCATGTTGTTTATAACTAAAGCTTCAAAAAGCTTTACTTATTTATTTAATTTCTGGTATTATAATCTTTACATTGAGCAAACACAACGTGGCTTACATTTAATTGAGCAAACACAATGTGGCTTATCTTTCTTTGAGTATATATATATGGACTCTGTAAAGTTTCTGTCTAAAACTTTGCACTTGTGAACTAAAGAAAATAAACAAGTCCATCTTCTTTTAAGTAAACATGTGGTTTTAAACAATGGTATCTTCTGATTAAAGGAAGATAATAAAATAATAAATATACCAGCCAATGTAGGTGCATCATTACGGAGCCCGTTAGAGGACAGGGTGGAAATTGTTTTCTGAAATAATTTTCTGTGCTCTTGCATTAAGTTTTGCATTCTCTCGTAATAGTTTGCTTTTCCCTCACAAAAGTTTTGTGTTCCCACGCAATATGTTTTGCGTGCACTTGCAATAGTTTTGCGTAGCCCTGCATTTCTTTTGTGTTTAACCGATATTCATAGTAATAATACAGAAAAATGTGTGCATTGTTTGTGCAATACACTTGAAAAGGATAACAATGCTTTTTAGGAGTATGAGGGTGGGGGAGCATCGTTTGTGGAATACCTTAGAAAAGGATAACAATTATTTGAAGGAGATAAGGGTGGGGGAGCATTGTTAGTGTAATACCCTTGAGAAGGAGAACAATACTTAATGTATTTGAGCCCCGAGTTCGGCGAGCATTCAGTTGTGCAATACCCTTGAAAAGAGTAACCAATGATTGATGTATTTGAGCCCCAAATTGGGCATGTATTTGGTTGTGCAATACCCTTGAAAAGAATAACCAACGCTTGATGTATATGAGCCCTGCACTGGGTGAGCATTTATGTTGTGCAATACCCTTGATAAGAGTAACCAAAGCTTATGACACATATGGGGGGGGTGCACTGGTTGTGCAATAAGGGTAACCAATGTTTGGCTATATTGAGCAATATTTGTGCAATACCCCAGCAAAGATACACACTGCCCTATCCAAAAGAAAAGTGTAAAGCACTAAAGCAATACAGTACAATGAAACAGCACTGGCAATGTTACATAAAATATAAAAATGCATAAACATTATTGTAAACAGAAAAATACACACATGATTTACCCATCAAACACAGTACACTGGCTGTTAGGCTCTCAGCCACTTGTTTATGATTATGTATGTGGAATGTTAATATTTTCCAAGCAATTACTTGTATTTGTATAGGTATATTGTAAGCTCACTTGCGCAGTCTGCAGTTATTTTTTTTTTTTACTTGTGTAAAACAAATTCTGTGAACCAAAATGCACAAACCAGGAAAACAACTGCCACAGAAAGTGAAAGGGTTTGGTACTGCCATGATCATGCAAATCCTGATGGACGTGACATGTCTTCATTGGACATAACAGTTGTGAAGCAGCACATATATCATGAGGAAAAACAGTAAAAAATGCCTTGAAACCTGTAGACATCAACCCTTGATACATTTAAATGGTGTCCATCCAATGACAAATCTCCCCTTAAGGAGAACTGTGATAGACACATTATGAATAGAAGGAAAAGTAAAGATTAATGACATAAAACAACAACCACAGAAAAACACCAATGAAATATGAACTATGAAGAACATGTCTACGTTTAATAGAGATAAATTACTCTGAATACTAGAGGTACATTAGTAAATGCAAGAACACTAAACCTGATTGCTCAAATGCAGGAATGTACTGTTTAGCATAGCATGCTAAGTCATGAGTCCAATTTTAATAGACTTGGAAATAGACTTGTCACGGTCTCGGATGCATCTTTACTTGGACTTGACTCAGACTAGAGCCTTTGGGACTTTGGGTTTTTTCACAGTCCAGCCGACTCGCTGGCATTTGTGATGCAATGAAAAAAATAAATAAAAAATTAAGGAACACATTGCTGTCTGCATGCAGCTTTATTAGCCCTGAAGTTGTAGACGTATATAGCCAGAGTTGTTTCACTGTGTTTAACACATGCACACACATACATATTATTCGATAGAGTTTGTTTATGAACACTGTAAAACATTGCTGTAAATTTACGGCCAAATTCTTACAGCAATCTACTGTGATTCTTAATTACAATAGTTTGCTGTTAAAAATGTTACATTCTGGGAGATCAAGAGCAGGCTCACGGTAAACTAACTAGTTTTATGGTCAAAAGATGTTGTATGCAAGCATTAGGGGAAAATGAACATTTAAAATCATGATATCATCTTGGCGAAAGCTATAGTGACATTTTGAAATGTGTATTTTAAAACCCCCCATGAAAATGTTAGTTTGTGGCACATGGTTAGTGTTCATGATGTTTCTGACCAACACCTCTGCTCTTTATCATCTCACATCAGCCTTCACTTATCTGTCTAATGAGAAGTCAAATAAAAAATCAACCTTTGAAGCAATGTATTTATACAAAAGTATTTATTCAGACTTAATAGAAGTCTTAGTTTAATTAGTGTTGTTGTTTTGTTATCAATAGTTGTGTTCTGTTTGAAGTCACCATTATGGTATTTTGTATCTCGGCATACAAAACGCAACAATGGTGACAATTAACAAACATACTTTTATGTAAACAAGTAAAAGCTGAACATTAAAATACAAGTAACTTAGACTTAAAAAACAACAACATCAAAATAAACCAGTAAATAGTAAAAAAGTTAAATCAAAAGTAAGTCTTCATGCTGCAGTGCATGCTGGGAACTTAGCTGTTAATTTCAACAACAGTAGATAGTATGTAATTTGAAAGCTATATACAGCTAAATTACAGTTGTATACTGTAGCTGTAAAAACAGTATCTAGCTGTTAATTTCAACAACAGCAAGACACCGTTAATATTACAGTAACATGCTGGCAACCCTGCTGCCAGTTCTTTACTGTTTTTTGGCAAGAACATTTTTAACAGTGAAGCTAGACTTCACGTTACGAGATTAATTTAGTTGGTTGTGATGCTTTTATATTAAATATTTTTTTTATTTATTTTTTTTATTGTAAACCACTGGGTAACTTATGCACATCTTTTTTGCCTATATCTCTGACAAATTTGAAGGACAATTCTGTTAAATTTATGACTCAAAATTATTATTATTCATGTTTTTGTGGTTAAAGAAGAGCTCAGGGATATTTTCTTTGGTTGGCATTTTAAGATTTCAGACTGATTGCAGACCAACACAGAAGCTTTTTTTATCTTCTGCGGTAGCTGCGAGACGCACACTGATGCATCAGGGATTTAGATACACGAGCAGCACGCAAAACTGCCCTGCATTGTGCGGTTTACGCAAATTATCTAGAAAATCATGTCCGTGACGACATGGCCCTAATATTAGTAGTGGGCTTTTCCAGTATTTTTGGATGTAACATTTTCAGTCAAATTTTCAGAGAGTGCTAATTACTACTGTGTTGACTCATTTGTATGTACTGTATTTTCCCAAATCAGTCGGCAGATAGAGAAAAAATATTTCTTAGTATAGGCTGATAATTCTTTAGATAGGGATCATTTTAAATAAAACTAAATTAAACTGAATTGACCAATTGAAATTGAAGTAGAATTCAAAACTAAGTTAAAATTTTAAACATAATAACCTTGGTTGTAATTTTCTTTTTCACTTTCTTTGGTGTATGTTTGAGCAGAGGGGAAAAAGCAACAAATAATTGAAATGTCAACAGAACACAACAATAAGTCTTTTAAAGGACAGTTTTGTCTTCATACATCTAAAGCATATGCTTTCATTCTGAAATCACTTTGAAGTTTGTTCAGCAGGAAACTAATCATAAATATTTATTTGAAATGCAACAGAGGTGTTTTTGTTACATTTATACCAACAAACTGTTTTTCTTAGTTGTGAAGTTTAAAATAATCTTAAAATATTAATGTTGAGTTTACGATTACAATTTCGATTCAGATTCATGAACAGATTCATTGGACTTGGACTCAGACTCTGCCTGTTATGGACTAGGTCTTAAGTCCAACTCAGCCCCTTTTGGAATTGAACTCAACTCGGACTCGATTGTTTAAAGACTCGGTCTTGACTCGGAATCGACTAAGGTGGACTTGAACCCAACATTAGTATAAACAATTTGGAAAGCAGTATGTTAAGATGAACAGAGAACATTGAAAAAGTTTATACCCCATCAGAAGAATGAATGGAGACAGCGTGCACACAAACAGAAACAAAGTTCAAAGTCAGTTCGAATCAAATAATAAATCATATCTTTTACATTTTCTGCACGGCATTAGCATAATCACAATAGTGAACTTATATCCATTTGGCGGAGACACATTGATGTGGCCAAGTGTAAATGGAATGTGCTTATTCAATTGGATAGCAATCCGATCAGTAAAAACGCACGAAGTGGCCAAGTGTAAATAGGCCCTTAAATGGTCGAGCACTGGACATATGTCCTCTTTAAGATGTTCCAAACCCCAGATAAAGCTCTGTTTGGCCAAGTACTGGCTCACTGGGCCTGGCCATAGCACTGATATTAAATGTGTCCTTGTGTAATAAAAGCTAGGTAACCTTCAGATAGAGGGAGAGAGAGAGCATGAGATGAGAGAGAAAAATGCCTGGAGTGGTATATTTAGCTGTCCTCGTTAGCTGGCCTTATTTTCTTGCGTCTGACACATACTGTTCTACTTGGCTTTCAATTCCCTGGACCTGTGATCAAGTCCCCTGCTTTCAAATAGTTTTCCTTGATGGACTTGTAAAGCTGGCTAAGCAACTTAATTCGTGATATGTACATTATAGTACACACTATAGTGAATGCACCATCTCCATATAATTTTCTAGCCTCCAGGTTCTGTGTCACTTATCTATGACCATTTATTGGGGGGGGGGGCAAACTGATGCAATTAGTCATGCCACATTATAGCACAAAGCACAAATCACTTTTGCAAACAATAATTTACAGTAGTTTATATGTGTATTTTACACACATAATCTGTGTATGTACATATACTGAATGCAAGTGTTGCACAAGAGTACCATACTCTTCCTAAAACATCATTTCTGTTTGTGTTTGTTTACTCATCTTCACATTCATTTGTGAATACTGACTGAGAGTGCACGGTGAGTCTAATTAAACTTGATTTGTTAGCATGATAGTTTGCGCTGTTCCTCCTGCTCTGTTGTGTTCTGCATGGCAACATATTTAGCCCTTTACATTGGTTGCCAACCCACTTTATAGAGTTTGTACTGTTAGAAAATAGCATTGTGATATCAGTTCATACGGTTGGATTAATAAGCACTAGCATTCACAGTCACTTTTCACAGTATGTTGTATGAATGTGACAGCTGAAATAGCTTTTTTGGTTATGTTAAATAGGCTCTGGCAGTTATGTTCTGGTGCTGTGTGTGTTTAAGTCTGTACGTGTCTACGTGAGTAAAAGCGAGTTTATCTGAGCAGACATAACTGAGCAGACATACTCCTGCCATTCTGTTAAGAGGAGCATTGTGGGATGGATGAGATTCTCGCAGTCTCTTCCTGCAGCTGCTCCACTGAAACACAGAGAGCCTCAGTCTCCTGCAATCTTCTTGTTTACAGAGGACCGGATAGAAACGTGCAAAAAAAGATAGGGGGACTTCAGCCAAAGGCCTGACCTATGTGGCCTAACCTAAAAACCTTGATTTTAACACATGGGTCAAAAGTTGCACAAAAAACACCACTACATTCGTAGGTTGGTTCCAGAGAAAAGTGACTGTGAGAAAACATTGCTATGTTTGTTTAAGAATCCGGACCTGCCTGACAGAGCAACAATAAAAAATGTTTGTTATATTTTAAGTTGTAAATAATGTAATATAGTTGATAGGAATGCATAGCTTATTTACCATACACCCTAAACCAAACACAAACCCCAACACAAAACCTAACTGTCAGTGTTAACCATACAGCACATTCAAGATACTGACTTCATCAGTTTGTGTGTTTTCAAGGAAACAAACCCATGGTCTTGGCATTGCTAACAACATGATTACATGGGAAATCGCCATGCTGCTTTTAAATGTTCATGTATACTGACATCTACCCCATTCTGCCAAATTAGAGACCAGAGCCATAGCCATCAGACATTTTTGCATACAATACAAGATTAATCCCCTTCGATAACGGCACTCCTGATAGCCTGTCAAACAATCTCAGAGACACAGGTTTGGGTCCTATGAAAGTCTGCTAGTAACTGCATTCACATAAACAATGTTAAGCATGATATGGAGGTTGTGTTTCACTTCTAAAAGTAACTTTTGACTCCACTGATGGTTAGGTTTAGGGTCGGGTTTGGGTTATGTGATAAGGTCAATAAAATGTGCATTCCTGTAGACCAGCTTCGCCAACTGGGGGCAGTGGTTCGATTTTTGGTAAGCACAGAACAATCTCAGAACTTTCAACGTCCTGCCACCAAATTCACATTGTGATCAGTCTGTTGATAGCACCATACCAAATGTGCTACAGGAACAATATGAAAACATGAAATCAAAATGCTTAAAATGTAGGTGTCAAGTGGTTGGTGTACTTTCAATGTGCCAACTGTCTAAATTGCAGCTGGTGTTTTTATTTCTCTGACATGAGGACACAATTGATGCACTCAGACAGAAATAAAAGCATGAATGCAGAGCATGTGTGTATGACAAAAACAGACAATGTGAAAATTTTGTAAATGGTTGGATGAAGAGAGTGCAGTCAGCGCACTAGTTTGTCACAGCATCTAATAAGGTTCTTTAAGTGGCTCGAGTCAGAGTCCAGTATAATAAACACATGAGACTTGATGTTTGCTCATTATTGACATGCTGCTGCCATAGCAACAGTCAGACCCTCAATAGTCTGAGTGGAAAGCAAAGTGTCTAAGGGATTGTGAACAATCTTGCAGAATGATTAAAGAAATAGACTTTGCATAAGAGATACACAAATATAGAAGCTGAATCAGGTGTAGTGTATCTTATAATATAAAAGTATGTCAAATTACCATGCTTTTATAAACAATTATCTGTGGAATATTTCATAATAGTGCTTCTTCAATTAAATCCTACATTTGTATAGTTGATTGTCTGTTGGATTGTTTTAATGACTTTGTATTGACATCAAGCTTAGAGACGGCTTTTAGAATTAATCTCATAGTCTGTACAGACTGATAAAGTGAAAAGCAATGTGGAGGAGGGTTATTGCAATGCAGTGTGAAAGATCACAGCAGATTTTCAAACATTTGCAGACACTGTGAATAAACTTCTGAATATTCAATTTCAAACGTGCATACTGTACAGACTAACTGATAGAAAACACTATGATTATTCATGCTTAATTTCAGTCACGACCACTTTACTGTATATGGATTTTAGCAGAGTGACTGCGATAGATGCAGTGTTCATTATGTAAATGCAACCCTTAAAAGGAAACCTGCTTCTCCATGGTAACAGTCGAATAGAGCGTGTATCTTTCCTGTGTGTGTGTGTGTGTGTGTGTGTGTGTGTGTGTGTGTGTGTGTGTGGGAGGGGGGTCAGGTTTGGGTGGTTTACGAGGACATTGGTAATTACAAGGGTATTATGCTATAAATGTGGATTATGAGGACATTTCTATTGTCTCCATTATTCAAATCACTTAAAAATCGTACTAAACAATGTTTTTTTTTTTGAAAATGTAAAAATGCAGAAAGTTTTATGTGAGGGTTTGGTTTCAGGTTAGGGGATAGAATCCATAGTTCGCACAGTATAAAATTATTATGTCTATGGAGAGTTCTCATAAGGATAGCCACACCAACATGTGTGTGTGTGTGTGTGTGTGTGTGTGTGTGTGTGTGTGTGTGTGTGTGTGTGTGTGTGTGTGTGTGTGTGTGTGTGTGTGTGTGTGTGTGTGTGTGTGTGTGTGTATGTGTGAGCATGTATTTATCACTTTGTGGGGACCAAATGTCCCCATAAGGATAGTAAAACCCGAAATGTTTGACCTTGTGGGGACATTTTGTCGGTCCCCATGAGGTAAACAGCTTATAAATCATACTAAATTATGTTTTTTGAAAATGTAAAAATGCAGAAAGTTTTCTGTGAGGGTTAGGTTTAGGGGTAGGGTTAGGTTTAGGGGATAGAATATAAAGTTTGTACAGTATAAAAACCATTATGTCTATGGAAAGTCCCCATAAAACATGGAAACACAACATGTGTGTGTGTGCGTGTGTGTGTGTGTGTGTGTGTGTGTGTGTGTGTGTGTGTGTGTGTGTGTTGAAGTTGATTTCCCACACTGGCAGGAAATACAAAAAATGTAATGTGGTCTTTAAATGGGATGGGTATATAAAAACACAACAAAAACAACATGGTCCTAGTTCAAACAGCATGGTCCCTGAGCATAGGCTAGAAAAGAGGCCATACTGAGATGTTAACAAGTGCTGACTCTGACTCAGTTGTCATGTAGCAATGATATGCTGGACTTAAGGAGAAAATGACAAAGCTGCACTGTAATATAGATTAGGAATGGTCAGCCTTAAAAGCTCTTATTAGATGGCACACAATTACTGCATCTCTCTCTAAGAGAAGGCTTGGGAAAGTGGAAATCGAACTGTCAGATAATTTATGCAGACCATTTCTGCTCAGTATCTGCAGCCAGGGAAAAGGGGCTTTTAATTGATGGGGGTCATCCCTGTGCAGGGTGGGGGATGAAAGTATATTGCCGCTGTTGAGCACTACACTTCACTGAAGACACCTTCACTAACCCAGCCAATTTCATTTGCCATAGTGAAGTTTCTTTAACTTTCTTTCTTTTCTTCAATTTTACACATTTCAAATCAATGTGAATTGATACAGTATGTGCTATGCAAGCACTTCATATTATTCTTTTACTCTCACTCCACAGTTTATATTGCTCTTTTTCTCTTCTGTGCTGTATCTCAGCAGTGTGGCACTAATGCCTTTCCCAGACTACTGTGTGACAGCCGGATCTGAGTAAGCACCCCTGAAATCCCTGCTGTGTCAGGTGGGAAAAAACAGCAAGTTGTTTTAATTGAAAAGGTATTGAATCAGCCAGTAAGCAGGTGATAGTCAAATGGCCATGTGTATGTTCTGACAAGCAACAAATGGAAGCACACACAGATATTGATCATGATCACAATCACTAATTGTCATATTGAGGGATGGCGGAGGGTTATCATCTTAGATACGATCCTCACTGCTACTGATATATTTGGGATCATCTAAACACAAGATTATTTTTTACATTATATATACAGTATATATATATTTTTAATGATAGCATTTTGTGAAGCAGCAATGTATTGAAGTGAGATCTAGCAATGGAAGCGCTAGCGAAAGCAGGGGCAAAACCTCACAATGCTCCATTCTAAATTAAGTTTTTTCAGCTTATATACAAATAAATGGTCTGAGAATTTATTCATTAAACAGAATGATTCATTACATATACAGAATTGATTTTGAAATTATTTGTCTGGTTAATATTTTGATATAAAAACTGCCCAATCTGTATCTATTATTTATTAGGATAATTGTGTGTGTGACCACTATGTAGCAAACATTTACTCATGTGTATGATAAAAAGACCCCATTTTATTTCACGATTAATCTCTATGAAATGCAAAAGAGCTGTAAAAACTCTATAAACTAATTTGTCTACCACAAAGGAGTGTTATATTTGGTGTAACACTTTACAGAAAGGTCTGCAAAAAAAAAAAAAATGTGTTCTAGATATGTATTCTAGATAGATGGAAGGTCTTAGAAAAGCTGACCAGCACATCTGTATTCTTTTTTCAAACATATGCATATACACGGATGAGCCAAAACATTATGACCAGCAGCCTAATATGCTGTTGATCCTCTGTGTGCTGTCAAAACAGACCAGCACCAACCCAAGAAGGTCTCCTGTGGTACCTGTCACCAAAACATTAGCAGCACAGATCCTTCAAGTCCTGTAAGTTGTGAGGTGGAGCCACCGTGGATCTGACTTATTGGTCCATTACATCCTACAGATGCACAATCGGATTGAGGTCTGGGGAATTTGGAGGCCAGGGCAACACCTTGAACTCTTCATCATGTTCCTTCTGCTGAAGGAATTCTGCTGAAAGAGGCCACTGCAATCAGGGAATACCATTGCCATGAAGGAATGTACCTGGTCTGCAATGATGTTTAGGTAGGTGGAACATGTCAAATTGATGTCCACATGAATGGCCGGACCCAGGGTTTCCAAGCAGAACATTGCCCAGAGCATCACACTCTCCCCACCAGCTTATCATCTTCCCACAATGCATTCTGATGCCATCACTTCCTCAGGTAAATGGTGCACAAGTACACAGTCGTCCATGTGATATAAAAGAAAAGGACACTCATCGGGCCAGGCAACCTTCTTCCACTGCTCAAAGGTCCAGTTCCAATGCTCACGTGCCCATTGCAGGCACTTTCAACAGTGGACGTCATCATAGGCACTCTGAACGGTCTGGAGCTACACAGCCCCATATGCAGCAGGGTGCGATTCCCTGTGTGTTTTGTCTCATTCCTCTCATAACCATCATTAAACTTTTCTGTGACTTTTTCTTCTGCCACAAAAGACCTTCTGTTGGTTGGGATCAAATTGGATAGCCTTCATTGTCCTTGCATTTCGATGAGTCTTGGGCACCCAACACGCTGCTTGTGGTTTGTCCCTCCTCAGAACACTGTTGGTAGGTACTTACCACTGCTGACCGGGAAAACCCCACAAGCCTTGCCGTTTGAGAGATGCTCTGACCCAGTTATCTGGCCATAACAATTTGTCCCTTGTCAAAGTCACTCAGGTCTTTACTCCTGTATCTAACATGTTGACTACAAGAACTGATTGTCTGCCTAACATAAAATCTAAACAGACCTTGACATGTATCCTTGTTTGGAGATGATCCACGTTATTCACTTCAAATCTAGTTTTTGTGTTAGGTGGCTTACAATAGATAAACTGACAAAAAATATATCGAGATTAACACTTAAATAGTATCATTAAAAAACCCATTTAACACTGAGCCCAAGTCACAATATACAGAAGTTATCATACTACAGTAACAAACAATGCAGAGCAAACGTCAGTTTAAGAGTAGATGTTTTAAAGTATAACAAGATCTCTGAAGCATTACATTTATCAGAGAGCAAAACCCTTAGTCTGATCTTTGTTGCATTGTTGAGCGTAACATCAGCTGTGCTCGTTGGATGCCTGATCTTCAAAATCCAATTGTCATATACCGTGATGGGTCCAGACGTTATATGACTGACAGACACATTCTCCCCAACTGCTTTAAAAGGACACACTAGACTGAATGTGAAAGATGAAATCGAAGATGAAGTGTAGTGCCATCTAGGGGCTTTTATGTATCAGAAATAAAAGGAACAAAGCCTGAAAGACCTATAGTAACACAAAACACTTTTCTTGAGGAATAAAATTAGATAACGGGATTTTTTTTTATTATTTTTTTTACGAAAATCTAGAATGTGGGAACAGATTGCAAATTACATAGCAAAGACTGACCTTATTATAAAACAATATTTATATCTAGATTCTGAGAGACAAACCCAATTGGACGCATTCCTCTCAAAGAGGCAACATATACGAGGGCTAATATACATGCATTGCAATTAAAATTATCCACCATAAGCACTACATTATTAAAGAAACAATCTAAAAAAAAATCTATAATTGATAAGAAACTAACAAATCTTTGATTATCATTTAGAATGCTCTTATTAGGAACAATTAGCAACAATTTAGTTTTTTATAAAAAGAATAGAAAAAAAGGACTGTACCAGGGATGAACCACATGAAGGGAGGCCACAATATTACTTAGCAACAACTCGCTGAATACTAAATGAAATCCTTGAATATAAGTGATCCACTTTATGAAGGCTTCATTTATTCATGATCATCTCATAGAGTGTGTTGATTAGATCTAATGCTGTGATGGTCAAGGCAAGTCAGAGTGTTTTTCAAGCATTTTCCCCTCACTCTTTAGATTTAGTTTCTAGATCACAGTCTAACCACAATAAAAGAAGCAAACAAGTTGTATGATATTATTTAGTGCCCCAATGCTAAAAACACTATATCAATTGTACTGTCAAAACAAATATAGTGCCATTGTTTCACATAATGGAATATTAATTGACCTCAATAAATCTTTTCTAAATGTCTTTGGAATTACATATAAAGTCTCAAAAACGTGTTAAGAGGGTCATTTTTTTAAATGAACAGATGCTCTTGTAAATCTATCCATCCTTTTCTGTAAAATTAAGCAGCTTCTGATGATGAGAGCTCTTTGTCATCTCTGTTACCGTGGAAACCAACTTTACAACCTTTTATTTAAAACAATTCCACCCAATAACCACACTTGAAAAGCTTTAGCAGTAGATCCAAATTCATTTAAATTGGCAAAAATGTTTTTCTTTTCAAAACATATTAGAAATTCAAAAAGGGGGGGGTCTTACAAAACAGTTAGAGTGAACTTACAGCAGTTAGTTACAGCGAAACTGTTCGCTACTTCCAGATTGTCGATGTGAGGCGTCAGTCTAAATTCAGCCGTTCCGAACTGAACCATCCCTATCCGAAAAGCACTGTACTCCTGATCAGCTCCCCTCGGAAACAAACCCCCTGCACGACACACACAACAAAATGTATGAATCAAATTAGTTTCGAAATACATTTCTATACTTTCTGTACACGGCTCGAAACTCGAGAATTTAATTATTCGAACACAAACGTTGTTACATACTTCGCAAATGACCTGAATCGATCAAAGCTCCGAAAATGATTCAAGTATTCACAAATGTAGTTTTCTACACAGTTAATAAACGTTAAGTAAAAATGACACCCATATTAAACATACCAATTTGAACACTCGGAGACCCTCCAATCGTCAACCCACATACTAGGGAAATTAGACAAATCGATAAATTCTTCAACTGTTGCATCTCCACGACAATGTGTCTTCATCCACTGTATAAAGGAACTATTTGTCGTTTACACAGTGTTCTCTCAAATCCGTAACATATTGAAGGCGTTCCAAGAGAATGTGTGCGGCTGCTTTCTGCAGGTGGTTCCTCTATCACGGACTCTCTGCTTCAGTCCCGGTTCTGGAGGAATGATTTCTCTCTCTCTCTCTCTCTCTCTCTCTCTCTCTCTCTCTCTCTCTCTCTCTCTCTCTCTCTCTCTCTCTCCCTCACACACAGCCCTCCTATGAGTTCATACCTTCACTATCGTACAGGAACACGTACACACTCTCGGTAGCTTGCGACGAAAGATAAGGAGACACGTAGAAACATAAATTCAGACATCGGTTTCCTTTTGACATCTCCCAGCAATCAACAATCCATGTTCATGCCAAATTTACGCCCTTGCAATCACAGATGAATAAATATTTTATAATCATACCAAAATAGTTTAATTATAACAAATTTCAAATAGCATACCTTTCTTGGCTTTTCTGCAATATGTGACAATAATGTACTTGAGGAATGTTTAGCACCCTTCTACTTGCATAGCCTTCAGCACCATGGACAGGTCCTCTTACCGCCACAAACCAAATGACAAACAAAGTGATTACTTGATTAGATTAAGCTAGAAATACTGCCATGCTCCGTATTGTTCCTTATTTTACAAATGCCATTACATTTTGCCTTTCACAGCTTTGCACCACCACATGGATATGCATAACCTCCTATGAGACCATTCATCTGTCACACTGTTTGTGCTCATATATGTGCTTATGTATGTGCATGAGTGTTAATCTGTTTGCATGCCACTTAACACATCTGTTCCAACCTTTATCCCTAGGTAGATCAGTTTATATCTATAGTATGGAGAGTGACATGCACATCACAAGGCATGTTTTTTCATCTCTGATTTCTTCAATTTTAATTTCAATGAAATTATTTTTTTATCTTTTATTTAATCAAATGCTTCACCACCCAACATTACATGTCCTATCATTCCCTTAGCACAGACCACATGTAACACCTTAATCATCATCTGTTATAGCTCTCCTATAGTTTCATTCCCCTCTGACCATTATCCATACTGCATGAGATGCATGATTGAGCTCACTGGAGTGATGAATGGAAAATTGAATATTTCATGATGAAAATATTTTTATCCATTGAAAGGTGAGGATAACCACAAACCAAGTAGTGGGAGTATTTTAATCACTTCAAATCATTCAGAGTCAAGTAACAGTAAGTTTTATTTTTCATGTAATCACCTTTTTGCCTTCACAAGTTCATTAAGTACTCCATGTATTCTTTCAACTAATATTAGCTTATAAAACCGCATGTATAACATCTATTAGATTTGAGTGAAGAAGAAAAAAATCATGTCACACCACAGGACACTGCTGAAGCTGATTCAAATTGGTCAACAGCCCATATGTGTTTTTAAAATGAAGGAGAAAATACGATGTTCAATGTTTTGCATTCTTTTATCTTTACTATCTCTATCCCTCTGTCATGTTCATGGCTGATAACTCATCTTCACATTTATGCACTGTTCCTCCATTACTTTTTCCTACTCCTGGATAAGCCTACATGAATCTGCACATATATACAGTGGATAGGTCATGAAGTGGCCTAGAATATTTTGCACAGCATGGACCTGAGTGTGACACACTGAGCAGAGTTCACATGATATAGCCTGTAGGGCTCACAGTTTAGGAGCGGGTTTGGTTATTAGCAATAATTAATATTTATCATAGATAACTATCAATTATTAAAATCAATAGAACAATGATTAGTATCAATGTTAGCTTTTTAATCCTTTAAATCAACAATCATCAAATTCAATAGAATCAAAGATAATAATTAATTATTCAAATGAATTAAACATTGATTAGTCTTAATACTAGCTTATTGATCCTTCAAATTCAACAATCATCAAAGATAATTGTCAATTATCAAAATCAATAGAATATTAATTAGGATTAATGTCGACAGGGCACAACCCTGAAATCAGGGACTAATATAGTATAACAGACAGTATAACAGTCCCAATATTAGATTGTTCTCTTAGAAAAATTGATGTCCGTAGATCATCAAGATTAAAAAGGGAACAACGAAGGGTTGAATTCGAGCACTGGCATCCCCTGCCAGCCTTTGGAAAATATAATATCAATTAATAATCAATGCAGTCAATAAACTTCCGACATACAACTACAAACTAAACTGTGACGTGATTAGATATGGTAACCAAAATAAGCCTATAACACATGAGAGGATGGTGTGTGTGTGTGTGTGTGTGTGTGTGTGTGTGTGAGCGTGTATTTATCACTTTGTGGGTACCAAATGTCCCCATAAGGATAGTAAAACCCGAAATTTTTGACCTTGTGGGGACATTTTGTCGGTCCCCATGAGGAAAACAGCTTATAAATCATACTAAACAATGTTTTTTGAAAATGTAAAAGTGCAGAAAGTTTTCTGTGAGGGTTAGGTTTAGGGGTAGGGTTAGGTTTAGGGGATAGAATATAAAGTTTGTACAGTATAAAAACCATTATGTCTATGGAAAGTCCCCATAAAACATGGAAACACAACATGTGTGTGTGTGTGTGTGTGTGTGTGTGTGTGTGTGTGTGTGTGTGTGTGTAAGGAGTGACGCACACGAAATGGCGGACATGACTCTCGTGGAGAGTAGGTCAAGTGAGATTTCCGGCCAGAGAGTATGGCCGCGAATGTGGGGGAGAGAAAACAAAGCTGAGCTTTATCTACTAGCAATTGTTTGTGAGGGGTCGCACGCACGCGTGTGTGTGGTTAGTACGACAGAGAGAGAGAGAGAGAGAGAGAGAGAGAGAGAGATAAAGTGGCGGCGCTGAAGCCGGTTTCGCTGTTAGTTTATCACTCAGAGACGCGGTGAACGGCTCGTAACCCGTCCCTCGGCCTTTGGTCCTTTAATGGATAAACACAGTGTGCCGGTCTCATCCACGATGGCGTAAATACACAACAGTCCAACGTGGTTGGATTTCAACACAGCAAACTCTCATTTGTGATAACAGTATTTTACATTAATACCTTGAGTATTATTAGCAACAATGAGTGGACTCGGCGGTCCGTAACCTGTACAAACAATAAACTTAATCCACAAGCAAAACACACCTAAATATCCTATCTCTGCCCAGACGTTAACCTCTTACTTGGATCGCGTGGGGATGCATGTAGAACGTGTGTACATCCGTCGTTTGACTCCGACTCGGTTCCTCGAGGCTCAGGTGATGGCGGGAGGCCGTTTCCTCGCTCTGTCGGTGGGCGGTACGACTGCTGATTCTCGGAGGGCTGGCAGAGAAATCAGCGATGTCAACTTGATTGAAGAGGGAAGGGGATTCTTCTTACTTCACTTCTGCAGGCAAATGGATGAAGGTTGCTCGGCGGTCTGCTTCGTATCCGTTACAGTGTTCGGTGGAACACAGAGTAATCCCAAATCATCCAGCGAGATAGAGATTGTATGGCCGCAGTTTCAAGTTGCACGATACTTCCTTGTGCAACGAGGCAACACCTGAGAGCAGCGATGTGCTACGTCTACGTACGACGTGCAAAGTCACAGGAAGCAAGGTACAGAATGATTTTCGAGGTATTTCTACTCCTGATGACATCATAGTTGAGGTGCGTTCTGTTGAGTGCCTCATCCAATAGGAGTTGAGAGTTCGATCCTTTGGAATTTCACACAGTTGTAAAGTGAGCAAGGCTTCTTGGGATTTGTAGTCGGTTTTGTACTCCCTTTGTTTGATTTTGGCGCAGTTTTTATCAGCAAGATTTATGACTTTGTTTGTGTGGGACTCAGTCAGGCTTTATGACTGTGTTAGGCCTGCCTTTGTCTTGTATCTGAATACATGAGGCCCAACAAGCCTATAGCTGCATTTATTGGACAGCATTGCACATTATATTTCATACACATTATATTGTACAATCCACCGGAAAACACTCTAGTGTGTCAAACTCAAAAACTTTATATTACTGTACATTATATTGTAGTGTATTTGTGGAGGCGAGGCGTGGTCGAACGCCCATTTGGGGAAAGAGGAAGCGATAAGGAGGTTCACCTGAGATGAATTTGCTGGTAATTACTTTTTCTGTGTTTGCTGTGAGAGACAGGGAGATAAAAATGGCCCGGTGCACAGTGAGAGCAAGAGGGGCACACGAGAGCCCTCACCAGTATCCACCAGGCCCTCATGGCTCTACGGGTGGAACAACAACAGTATTTTGAGATGCTCCTGTGAGGCCAAGAGGAGGACCAACGGGCATTGCAGAGCTTTATACCCCAGGAGGGGTGACCACCAATAATCCCGGCAGCAGCAAGCCCTCATGTAATGCTTGCTAAGATGGGGCCACAAGATGATCTGGAGGTATTTCTGGAGCTATTAGAACATACGCCAAATCTCTGAAATGTCTGCGGGCACAATGAGCAGTCCATCTCCTACCACTGCTAATAGGGGGAGGCCCAGCTCAACAACTTCTGGTTGCCAACCTTCTGGAATACCCCCTGTTGAAGAAAGCCATCCTCCTTGATGTGCTGGCTGAGGAAGAAAGTGATGTTGGTGATGTCATCAATCGCGTGGTGCTGGAGCAGTTCGTCTCCCGACTGCCAAAGGGGACAGCGGAGCGGGTCCAATGCCACCGACCGGAGTCGCTGGATGAAGCAGTGCAGCTGGTGGAAGACCATCTAGCAGATCATCGAGGGGCCGGCATGCCCCGCCTCTCTCTCTCTCTGTAGTCCCTCCCTCTCCATCTCCCTCTCCCCTCCTTCCTTCTGCCCTGTCCCATTCCCCCAGAAATGGGGGAACATTCCCCTGAAACCAGTTCCCCGGCCTCATGGGGTTCCCTAATATGCTAATAACCGCTGTATCTCTCTCTCCCGGCTCTTCCAACTGTTCTTCTCAGGTGGGGGAAGCTGCTGCCACTGGTGTGGGCATGAGGTTTGGGCTGGTCTATTGGAGTTGTGGGGAACCAGGACATGTCCGAGACCAGGGCCCGGTTATGGAAGTGGAGGTGTGGATCCAGGTCCCGTCCTGGTCGAGCAGGGATGTACCAAGTACATGTGAGTATTAGGGGGATTCAGGTTCTAACTAAACATTCATCAATGCTTGATTCAAAATGGGGCATTGAATGCAAATAATTGGGTGTGAGTGAGGTTTGGGGATGGGGATATTTAAGATTATCTTGTATTGACCGTCACCTTTCTATATTGGGATCAAAAGCATAATATTAAGGCTGTGGTTAGTCCCCGCCTCACCCATCCACTAATTTTGGGTACCAATTGGGCAGCTTTTTCAGCTTTGTTAAAGGAGTTGTGTGTGGATGGGTCCAGTAATACTGTGTGATGGTGTGGGGTGTGCGCTGAATAGGGAGTCGGAGCCAGGGCCATCTACGTCAGCTCCACATCAGGATGATGGAAGGGAGGGGGAAGCATAGGCTTCCCCAGTGCTTAGGGGAATTCCCATTGGGGATTACCCTCTGGAGCAGACACAAGAGGAAAGTTGGCATAGACCTCGTCGGCCAATGGAACGGTCAGAACACCTTTGTGCTGGTTCTGGTGGAATACGCAACACGATACCCGTAAGCAGTCCCGTTGCACAACATCTCAGCATGTAGTGTTGCAGAGGCACTCTTTATAATAATTTCCAGAGTGGGAATTCCGAAAGAAATCCTCACTGATCAGGGCGCTACTTTCATGTCATGTACACTATGCGAGCTGTACACATGATTGAGTATTAAATCAATTTGGACAAGCATGTACATCTACAAACAGATGACTTGGTCAAACAATTTAATAAGACCATAAAAAATATGATTCGTAAGTTCATGCACGAAAATGCTTGAAATTGGGATAAGTGGCTCGAACCCCTGTTATTTGCACTGCGAGAGGTCCTGCATGCCTCCATGGGGTTTTCCCTGTTTTTTTAATTGTTATATTGGCAGAAGCCCCATGGTGTGTTAGACATCATAAAGCAAAATTGGGAGGAGGGACCTTCAAGGAGAAAAAATGAAATCCAGTACTTTCTTGACCTGAGAGCAAAAATCCACACACTGGGGTGAATATCACAGGATATAACAGGCGAGTTGGGGAAGTCATCTATGAGGTAGTGCATACGGATAGGGGCGTGGCTTGTCAAATTTACAACCTAAACCTACTAAAACCATGGAGAGATGTGGTCTTGTATCCTTGGCGACAGTAGTTCCAGAGAGGGAAAATGTTTGTAGCGCAATCTCTGTGTTACATGTAAAGCTGTCTTTTGCGTTTCAATGGCAAAAAAGTCAGAAAATACAATGAAGAACACAAGTGAGGGGAGAAGTCTCTATTCACCTATTATCCATACTAAATCAAATGTAAAAAGAACGAAACGGCAGCCCAAGATGAGTTTGATCTTGACTTTAGGGAAGTAGGCTACACCTGGACACAGCAGGAGTAAAAGTATAGTACTCCATCCATCCATCTTCAATTGTTTATCCGAAGTCGGGTTGCGGGGGCAGCAGCTCCAGCAGGGGGCCCCAAACTTCCCTATCCCAAGCCACATTAACGAGCTCTGACTGGGGGACCCTGAGGCGTTCCCAGGCAAGTGTGGTCTCTCCACCTAGTTCTGGGTCTTCCCAGAGGCCTCCTCCTAGCTGGACGTCACTGAAACACCTCCCTAGGGAGGCGCCCAGGGGGCATCCTTACCAGATGCCCAAACCACCTCAACTGACTCCTTTCGACGCAAAGGAACAGCGGCTCTACTCTGAGCTCCTCACGAATGACTGAACTCCTCACCCTATCTCTAAGGGAGAAGCCCGCCACCCTTCTGAGGAAGCCCATTTCGGCCGCCATTTTCGTAGTACTGTAGTATTTAAATATGTTTTTAATGGTATCTGATCTTTTCTGTTTTTATGCATGTTGTTGTATTTAATTTTATGGGCATTATTAAATGTTTTAATATTCCCATTTATTAAATGTATTTAATTAATTACATTAAATGTATTTCACAAAAATTTGAAATAATATTAACTCTGGTTGTAATGACTAATGCTTTCACGTTCTTTGGTTTATGTTTGAGTGGAGGGGAGAGCAACAAATAATTTAAATGTCAACAGAACGCAATACGAATGGTGTTGATGGACAGTTTTCTCTTCATAGACCTAAAGCATATGCTTTTATTCTGAAACCAATTTGAAATTTGTTGAGCAGGATACTAATAATATTTTATTTTGTTTTGCATTTATATTGACAAATAGTTTTTCTTAGTTGTGGATGTTAAAATAAGCTTCAAATATTGATGATGAGTTTATGGTTACAATTTCAATTCAGATTCTTGAACAGATTCATTCGGACTCGACTTGGACTCGGTCTGTTATGGACTCAGTCTTGAGTCAGACTCGGCCCCTTTTGGACTCTGACTCAACTCTGACTCGATTGTTTAAAGACTCAGACTTGACTCGGACTCAACAAAGGTGGACTTGAACCCAACACTAGTGTATCCAGTGCCTCGTATTGATGAACTGCTTGATCGGTTGGACACGGCTCGCTTTTATTAAATTTAACAAAGGGTTTTAATAAAGGGTTATTGACAGATCCCCTTAACGCCAATGTCCCGTTTGTTTGGTTTGTTTGGTTTGTTTGGGGCCCCGGCTACGTTTCAGACCACATGCTGCGTATGCCGCTGCTTATTTGGATGATATCATTATTTACAGTAATGACTGGCAGTGGCACATGCAGATTCTGGTGGCCATTTGGAGGTCGCTGCGATGAGCAGACCTCACAGCAAACTCAAAGAAGTGCGCAATAGGAAAGGTGGAGGTACGGTGTCCAGGGTTCCACTTGGGATATGGGCAGGTGTGTCCCCAAATTCATAAATCCACAGCTGGCTAATATCGAATGCTTGTGCCTAATTATTCGGACATCACCAGCCCACTGACTGATCTCACTAAAAAGGGAGCTCCATACCTGGTCCAGTGGACGGGTATGAGACGGGCATTAGGGGTATGTGGAGGCGAGGGCTTGTTATAACGCCCATCTGGGGAGAGAGGAAGTGGCAAGGAGTTTGCTGGTAATTACTGTTTCTGTGTTTGCAGTGAGAGACGGGAGATAAAAACAGCCAGATGAGAGAGAGAGAGCGAGAGGGGCACACGAGAGACTGCGTGTCTGTTACCTGAGTGTTTTATATATGCTGAAAAGAGGATCTTTATTTGTATAAGCTGAGAAGTCAACCCTTTTGTTTTGTGTAAGCTGAAAAGCGTTTTCTGTCACTGATAATTAAAATCTGACTCAAGGTTATCGTGGAAACCGGCTCCTGCTTCCTCCTTTTTTTTGACCAACAAAGAACCTGTTACAGTATTGTAGTGTATTGTAAGTTATTAATAATTGTACTTTTGTAAAGATCAACAGAGTTGATATATAATAAAAAAACATGAAATATAAATGTTCAGTAAAATTGAGCCTCCTCAATATGTACCTCCTCCCTCTATATATCTGCACTGTAGACTGTAGCTGCTCTAATCCATGGTGACAGGACAGTGGGGCAGTAATCAGCAATGTCACCCATGCTTCATACAGCTAGGGAGCGGGGAGAAAGAAAAAGACAAAGAGAGAAAAAATAGGGGACCAAAAGAGTGCTTATCTTCCTGTTTATCCATCCTAAATCACCAAAACTGGAATTTATGCACCCGCTATATCGTGCACACACATTCCATATCAAAACACTGTCCAGTTTAACAGACTGTCTAAGCAACCTTATCATTAGTTTAGATTAGATTAGATTCAACTTTATCATAATCTATTCATAAATAGCCCTTCACACTCAACTCACGCAATGACACTTTGCAGCGAGAACACTCTTTCACTGTCTAATTTCACCATGCCATCTCTTATGACTTAGAGAGCAATATCTTTGGCTGAATATTGCCCATTTATTTTATAATGACACTGCCAATGTTATGATCAGCTAAATATTTGTCACTAAGCATCATAATATAATAAAGGGCAGTGTCCGTTGTGTGGAAATTGCATGGAAGAGAAAGCTGTCACCCCACCCCCACATCTCACCACAGTGTTTGTTCAGGTTGCATTAGGCAGCAGTCTGTGTGATATAGGTTACAGAGTGAACTGACCAGTGGGGTGGGAGGACAGATGAGCAGGAGGGATCAGACTAACTGCTTGAAACAGTGTGTGAGACAGCAATCATGGAGGAAAAGTGTGTGGGCAAGGAAACATGCAGAGTGGTGTCAAACTCAAACACAGAAGTGGCTTTTCAAGACGAAGTGAGTTGCTAAAAATATGTTTAAAACCTTTGAGACTATTGAAGTTGAGTCTCATTTTTTGAAGTTGTTTTACCATTTTAGACATCAGCTGAGTTGTCACTCTCCTACATTGAATTTCCCCTCTGGGATCAATAAAGGCTATCTATATATTATTGAATTGTCTGAGTAGAAACATATCAATAGCGTTTCTTAACTCTTATCAAACTGACTTCTATATATTCAAAGGCTGAACACACATCCACGTTGGCCTGTCTAGTTACACAAAGGCAGCAGCACTACCATAGTAATTAGTCAAATGGCTATGGAGGTGGATTTCACTGCAGAATGCTTTGAGGAAAGAAATACACAAAGCAACCGGACTAATAACTGAGACTTATGATTGTGGCTTGGGAACAGTAGACATTTCAGTAATTTGGCAGAAAGTAGTTCATCAAATTAAATATATGAATCTCCTAATTTTGCTATAAGTGGTTCATACTTCTACAGTAATACTGTGACAAGGTATTTGTCATGATTTTAAAGAGACAGTTGACCCACAATGAACATCTGTCATCTTTTACTCATCCAAGTGTTTCAAACCCATTTGATCTTCGTTCTACCATGGAGCTGATTCTGTCTAATTCTGTTGCCAAATGTACCCCTCAGTCACCATTCACTTTTATTGTATGGACAAGAAAATGCAATGAAAGTGAACATTCAGCTTAATATCTATTTTTGTGTTCCAAGCAAAAAATAAAATTTTTGTGGATTGGAACAACATAATGGTGAGTAAATGATAACAGAATTTAGATTTTTATGAACTATCCCTTTAAGGTTCTGTTCTTTAGTGAGTGAGTTAGTAAGAAGAACCCCCTAGAGGGCTCTAAAGTGCATCTTAACTCTTTTATTTTTCTTCTTTTTTTTTAACGTTTGCTGTTTTAATCAACTTTAAGGAGTAGGCAAAGTCAAAATATAGTACTAAAAGTACATAATGGCCAAGTCAAGAACATATCCAGAAGAACGTTTTTAGATATTTTCTTATGATGTTTCATAAGGAATGTACTAAATGAAAAGATTTCCTCCACATGTCTGATTCTCACATGACTGCTTAAAAGGTTGCTAAAGCAGACCTGGTTCGAGACAACCCTGTGAGACTGGGAAATATATCAGCAAACTCACACAGTAGCTGTCTCAGTGTCTGTTGCCATAGCAACTAACTAATCATTTGGCACATGCTCTGCAACACTGTGTATACCACAAAGATAACAAAAAAAAAAAAAAAAAAAAAAGGTAAATGGAAATTTTTTAAAAAGTGGTCAGTCTTTGCAGGCATTGTTCTTTGGCCCTACTTTTTTAAATGAAGAATTCCAGGTTCCTATTAAGTTTATTGGCATGGACTGCATGCTTGTGTGAATGTGGCAGGGAGGGGTAGGGCATTCTTCATTTAGCACGCTTCATTACATTCCAGAGATATTTCATATTCTGATTAGTGGAAAAGACACCGTAGGTCAATCTGCAGGCATATTTCACATTATTATGAATATTGGGCTTGGACTCCAGGACAGCTGTGCTGTGTGTCTTATGTCTCATGCTACATGCCAGGTCAGTAGCACATGTAACAATTAACAGCCATTATATTTGCAAAGATACTGATGGCTTTCACCTAGCAGTCTCGATGATATAATACTGTTTATCATAATATATATTAATAATATTTTTTCATAATCACAATAATGACATAATATACAGTTGAAGTCAGAAGTTTACATACGCTTAGGTTGAAGTCATTAAAACTCTTTTTTTTTTTACCACTCCACAGTGTTCATATTAGCAAACTATAGTTTTGGCAAGTCGTTTAGGACATCTACTTTGTGCATGACACAAGTCATTTTTCTAACAATTGTTTACAGACAGATTGTTTCACTTTTAATTGACTATATCACAATTCCAGTGGCTCAGAAGTTTACATACACTAAATTAACTGTGACTTTTAACAGCTTGGAAAATTCCAGAAAAGTATGACAAGCCTTTAGGCAATTAGCCAATTAGCTCCTGATTGGCTAATTAGAGGTGTACCTTCAAACTCAGTGCATCTTTGCTTGACATTATGGGAAAGTCTAAAGAAATCAGCCAAGAACTCAGAAAAGAAATTGTGGACTCTGGTTCATCTTTGGGAGCAATTTCCAAATGCCTGAAGGTACCATGTTCATCTGTAAAAACAATAGTACGCAAGTATAAACACCATGGGACCACGCAGCCATCATACCGCTCAGGACGGAGACGCATTCTGTATCCTAGAGATGAACGTAATTTGGTGTGAAAAGGGCCAATAAATTCTAGAACAACAGCAAAGGACCTTGTGAAGATGCTGGAGGAAATAGACATATATCCACAGTAAAACAAGTCCTATATTGACAACCTGAAAGACTGCTCTGCAAGGAAAAACCGAAACCACCAAAACGCCATAAAACTGTTTGGTCTTGTCTAATGAAACAAAAATTATACTGTTTGGGAATAATGACCATCATTATGTTTGGAGGAAAAAGGGTGAGGCTTGCAAGCAGAAGAACACCATCCCAATCGTGAAGCATGGGTGTGGCAGCATCATGTTGTGAGGGTGCTTTGCTGCAGGAGGGACTGGCGCAGTTCACAAAAATAGATGGCATCGTGATGAAGAAAAATTTTGTGGATATATTGAAGCAGTATCTCAAGACATCAGCGAAGAATTTGAAGCTCGATCGCAAATTGGTCTTCCAAATGGACAATTACCCCCAAACATAGGTTCAAAGTTGTGGCAAAATGGCTTAAGGACAACAAGGTATTAGAGTGGCCATCACAAAGCCCTGACCTCAATCAGATGGAAAATTTGTGGGCTTGTCATCATTTTCTGGAATTTTCAAAGCTGTTAAAAGTCACAGTTAACTTAGTGCATGTGCAAGCAAGGAGACCTGACTCCGTTACGCCAGTTCTGTCTGGAGGAATGGGACAAAATTCCAGCAACTTATTGTGAGAATCCTGCCCAAAACATTTGACCAAAGTTAAACAATTTAAAGGCAATGCTACCAAATACTAACAAAGAGTGTGTAAAACTCTGACCCACTGGGAATGTGATGAAAGAAATAAAAGATGAAATAAATAATTCTCTCTACTATTATTCTGACATTTCACATTCTTAAAATAAAGTAGTGATCCTAACTGACCTATGACAGGGAATATTTTCTACGATTAAATGTCAGGAATTGTTAAAAACTGTGTTTAAATGTATTTGGCAGAAGTGCAGGTAAACTTCTGACTTCAAATGTATATACTGACTGTTTTTAAGCAGGTGTCCGGGATGGTCAGGATGCTTAAAGAAACAGAGCTATGTTTTGGTAGCACCACAGTCACAATTTTTACACTTTTCAGACAAATCAACCTCCAAATGACTACTAGGCAGTTAATACTAAGTCATGAGAAAGTAGTTTAACATCGCAAAAATTACACACTTCACCTTTAAGAATCTAAAGGCATTATCTAACAAAACTACCTTGGAACATTTAAGGCTGATGGGTATGTTTGGTGGCTATCAACCACTAAGAGATAAGATCTTAAACATCAGACAAATCATCAAAAATGGTTATCGGTCAACTGTTGAGGATACAATGAGTTTAAGGAGCTTGAAGGATAGAGGAGATAAAGTGATCCGAAGGCACTAGGACATGAGGTCAGCAGAGCCATTTGGCCATTTATTTATGGTTGTTTTCACAAGTACATGTTAGGTTTACTCTGCTTTGTACACTTGCTTGTAATTGTACACATGATTGTTATAGGAACATCTTCAGAAGTCTTATGGCAGTGTTTGTCAGTACAAATGGATCACTATCTTAATAGCTAATCTGTAAGTTAAAAAATAATATTTTATATATTTTAAATACAATTTATTAATATACATATATTCAATTTCCACATGCAAGATAATAATTACACTTTTAGCTTTGTGAATAAGTTAAATATCATAGCTAAAAATAAACAAATCTTATTGAGCAATGTTCATGTTTTTGCCCTTTCCTTAAAAACAATTGCATTTGTTTGGCAAAACTGTGTTTTTTCCCATAGTTTCTATCTGTAAACTGTTCATCAGTGGTTATGAAACTGTAATACTTGATGCCTGAGGTACAGTACAAATTGTAGGGACAAAGACAAGATGAAGGAGGGAAAGGTTAGTTCAAGAATATAAACATTTTACACAATCACAAATACACAGACCATTAAATTACATTAAAGAAAAGGAAGGAGAAAGGGAAGAGTGCACGGGCATACAGATCAATGCGTTTGGCTGCTGAGGGGATGACAGGTTTAGGAGGTGCTGGTTTCTTGTTGCTCTTGGCTTGTGATTTGCCGAAATCATTGCCGACTTCAATGGATTTGCCGTAGCAGTCAAAGTTTGAGAGTTCAAATTCCCGTGGGAGAGAACCAACAATGCTGAAATCATTGGAGCGCAAATCTGACTTGGAGGTGCATACCTTTTTGCACCTTGTCTCTGTTACCTGAGAGAGATAAAGAGAAACAGAAAGAGACAGATGATGAGAGACAAATAAACAGACTCAAAAACATCTGGCATTTCCTGATACATTGATTTAACACTTATGTATTTTAATTTGTAAAATGAGCAAATGAACAAACAATGGTTTGCAGCTTGAGCCTTTCTGCATTGTTATACCCATCAGACATGATCAAGAATTCGAGCTAGGAATCCAAAACCTTATTTTTCTAGCATTCACCATCCTCTCCAAATCTCTTGACACTCTGAGCTGCTGGGCAAGAGAGTACAAGAATAGGCAATTATTATCCTTCTGAATCCTTAGCAGGATAGAGCCAATGTTGCATGGAACACCAGGAGAAGAAAATAAGTTGTGTGACGATACAGTAGATATCTACCTTGCATCAGAATAGAACAGGACAAGTGGTCATATTTAGATATCTTTAATAATAAGAATAATTTGCACCGTATTTTATATGAACCCAATATGCAGTACTTTTACAATTTTGAGTCTATGTTTTATTTATTTATTATTATTATTATTAATTTAAATACACCAAGTTTAGTGAAGGGTAAACACAAATATCTATCTAGAAACAAGGCAATTCTGTCTGCAGAACTGCCACTTACTGGATGTTTTTTGTTTTTGGCACCATTCTGAGTAAATTCTAGAGACTGTTGTGCATGAAAATTCCAGGAGATCAGCAGTTACAGAAATACTCAAACCAGCCCATCTGGCACCAAGAGTCATTCCACGGTTCAAATCACTGAGATCACAAATATTCCCCATTCAAATGGTTGATGTGAACATTAACTGAAGCTCGTATCTGCTTGATTCTATGCACTACACTGCTGCCACATGATTGGCTAATTAGTTAACCACATGGCTGTTTGCTGGTGCCAGACACGCTGGTTTGAGTATTTCTATAACTCCTGGGATTTTCACACACAACAGTCTCTAGAATTTACTCAGAATGCTGTCAAAAACAAAAAATATCCTGTGCGTGGCAGTTCTGCGTATGGAAATGCCTTGTTGATGAGAGAGTGGCTAGACTGGTTTTAACTGATAAAGTCTACGGTAACTCAGATAACCGTTCTGTAAAACTGTTGTGACAAAATTAGGGTTGGCGCTGTTTTGGCGGCACGTGGGGAACCTACACAATATTAGGGAGGTGGTTTTAATGTTGTGGCTGATTGGTATATTTTAACAACAAACTTTTATAATTTTGGATTTTTTAAATGAAACAATTTGTCTGCTTTTATTACATAATTTTGTTATGTTTTTCTTATTTTATTAAATTCTTAATTTTAGTTTGCTACTGTACTGTACAGTAACTCTTTAATTTACATTTACATTTATGCATTTGGCAGACGCTTTAATCCAAAGCGACTTACAGTGCAATTATTACAGGGACAATCCCCCCGGAACAACCTGGAGTTAAGTGCCTTGCTCAAGGGCACAATGGTGGTGGCCGTGGGGTTCGAACCAGCAACTTTCTGATTAACAGCCCTATGTTTTAGCCACTATGCCACCACCACTCCACTAATTGGACAGATTCAATTGTTTGCATTCAATCTTTAGTACCCCCCAAAAAAAGTATAATAATAAACTTTTTTTTATTAATCATAGGTTTTTTTCTGTAATGTTGTCAAAAATATAAAGTCAAATAAAATGAAGTTATTATTGAGTATAATATCACCACAGTTTGGATAACCATTTTTACATTCAGGGTGTTTATTTTAGCATATTTTTCTGTACAGTAATGTAGTTTGCTGTAGGCTACAATAAGCCAAATGTTCAAATGTACAAAATGTATTTGCCTTCCCCTGTGCTCTGAAAATACAGCAATCACCTAACACCTTTAACTCACAATTGCCAGTCATTAACATATAAAAGGCCCTCTTAGCAGTACTGTCATCAGTTGTCACAACCAGACGAATTTTAACTGTACATTTCTGTCCGCTGAATTGAGGTACGTCGCTTTTTGTGGACATTATCGGTTTTATGTTACTTGGGTCCGTTTTTTCTCTAATGCATCTGACAAACTTGAAGTTCATTGGGAGTTCAATATTCCCACAATTTTCCAGATTTGACTCTTTTCATGTAGTGTGTATTTAGCAGCGTGGTGTTTCACGATAATCACCCAAATTTCTCCATACGCTGAAAGTTTAAACCTTTACAGAGAGCACAGAGTCTTCAGAACTGGGATGCATGAGTTTAAACAATTAGAATGTTTTTTATTGTTACACTATTCATAAGAGAAAGGTTGAGAAATGCTATATACTGTAGGTGGAGGCATTACTCCAAATGATGAAGTAAATGGTGGAATTATGTCCCCGGTCACTTAAGACCCAAGATAAGCATTAAAGTACTAAACACTACCACATGACTCATTAACCAGCAAGTTGCCAAAAGCTCTTTCTAAGGTTGTCTACTTGTATAACCGTTGTTTTAATCACCCAAAAATATCTACAGATAGAAAAGTACCGGTAGAGCATTCTGCCACTTTAGTTGCCATCTGATTTGACACAGCCCTGTCTGCTTGCTCCTCTCTCTTTCTCTCTGACTAACGGAGAAGAGTGATGTCTGATGGTGTTACTCAGATCTGTCTGTTGCATTAGTTCTAGATGTGTGGATGGGTCAGAAGCCACACAGGGCTGAACTGCAATACTTCCCCATGGGCACACAACACACAAACCTTCAAACAGCTTGGCATCTTGACTAATATGTGTGAGTGCACATGCACACAGATACAAAACAGTCTTTCACGTATGACAGGAATTGTATATGAGGTAAGATGTAACCTTGGAGCCTCAATTTGAGAATCTCACTCCCTCATTATGACCTGCAACTGGGTAAATGACATTAAATCATTTAGGAAACTACATCTCAAATATTTTTAACAGCATTTTTTAATTCTTGCATACTTATTATATATGCAGCTCTTATGACCTAATATTAATTGAGTAGACTAAATGGAATATTTTATTTTATTATTTTTAATTATTAAGGACCATTTAAAATCAAAACTTAAAAGAAATGATGACCAGCTACGGGGCCTAAGATATACACTTTACCTGTATATGTTTTAAACTAAAATCTCAAGGTTGATTAAAAAAAGTTAATGGACATGTTAGTATCAACTACCAAACCTACTAACAAGACGGTAATCATGGTTTATAGCTGTGACAGAAGTAAAGCTAACTTCATTTTTAAATAGGAAATACATCAAAACAGAATGCGCTTCAGGACACATCCAAACTGCTCCAAATCAATGCAATGAATGAGATTTTCTTGGGGTCAGTAACTGTCAGGTGTTGTGCAAAGAATATGTGGGATAATTTAGGTTCAGATATTCTTCTGGAAGCTGTCGATGGTGCAGTCTGAGAGCAACTGTGTGACAAAGCTTGAAAATCCACTGCATCCTTATGCCTCCCTCTGGGGCCAATTTAAAGCTTATAATAGACTTCAGCAGAACACATTATTCAGCCCATTTATCCTGTCTGTCAGACTATCCCTGGCACTAAGCATCACTTCCAATTGTTGCTAAAGCTGTCTGTTTTCTAAACAACCTGAAGAACTATGTATTAGATATCATCACACCTACACTTTTGCTGTGCATGGTTTTAGATTTTATAACTACAGAGAAGAACAGCTGAACAATGCACTAAAACTGACTAAAAACTATGATCTACTGTGTGAAGATAACATCTCCCATTTAAACATAATATGTATCTATCCTTATTTGATGCATATTATGTCTATCTATACATACTATGTAATCAAAGGAAATCACATTGTTAGAATGAGTGTATCTAGATTGTGTCAAGACTGTATTTTAGATTTAAGAATGTGTAAATGTATTAATTAGATAAAATAAGTGCTGAAAATAAATGAAAATGACCATACTAAAATATACTGTTGCGGTACCATGGTAAAGTGATGTTATCAGATGTAATAGCATGGTACTTTAATTAAATGAATGATTATCATATTAATGTACCAAATAAAACCATATTTTAAAGAATACTATGCTTCATTCCCAAAATCAAACAAACTTGGTTTTACCATGGTGCCATGACAAAAAAAAAAAACTCTACCATTGTACTTTTCATTAGGAGATCATCAGTGCCATCCAAATAAGATCATATGACATATGTTCAGTAAAATTAGTTCATATTTACTTATGGTGCTATGATAAATCATTTTATATATATCCAAATCTATTTAGACATCTTTGATTCACTTAATTCTCCAGAATCATGCTAGATTTAAAAACACAGTTAGCGTGTTGTGCCTGACCTGGAGTGTACTGACATGTATCGGGGTGTTTCCCATGCCATTGACGGTGTTCTTAGCAGGGGTCTTTCCCTCCGCATTCTCCTTGCTGGCAATCTTTGCCCTCTCCACCTCCAAGAGTTTAGGGCTGTTTAGCAGCTTGAGTTGAGTGGCAAAGCCAAAGAGCAGGCAGGCAATCAGCCAGATGTCAATGGCCTTTACATAAATGGCCAAACTTTAGGCAGTTCAGAGGCCAGAGATGTGCACTCAGAAGAGAGAGAGAGAGCACTGACAGGATCCCTGCAGAGAGAGAGAGAGAGAGACAGAGAGAGAGAGAGAGAGAGAGAGAGAGAGAGAGCTCATTAAATTAAATGGCTGAGGAGAGATAAGCTTAAACATTGATCTGAAACACTGTTTCTAAAGATGATAAATGAGAATAACAGTATTTGAACAATAATAAATAAAATTCCATCCAGCATGAGGACCCCAAAAAGGAAAGAAACATCTCCTTTGGTGTTTCACAGATGAAAGGTATTTTGATTAGGAACAACATGAATGGTGAGTAAATGATGACAAAATTGCAATTATTGTGTGAAGTATCTATTTAATCTCTGTTTATATTTAGCCTTTAAAAGACACCGCAAAATACTATTTGAGATTTCCTGGTTATTATGAGCAATCATTTCATATCACTCACTCACTCACTCACTCACTCACTCACTCACTCACTCACTCACTCACTCACTCACTCACTCACTCTCACTCTCACTCACTCACACTCACTCACTCACACACACACCAAAATAAGCAGTGTAAAACTGCTTTAAATGACTGACCTGAAATGGCATGAGTCTGAGACCATGGCATTTGATGACACCTGATGTAACCATAGGTAGTGTAGCTCTTTATACTGCGACTGACAGAGGACAGTATACAATGTGGGCAGAAAAATGGTGGTGTTGGTGTCACCAATGGAATTGCAGAAAAATTCTATTGTAACAAAATAAATGCAGTGGCTTTGCAGATATTTTTTTAATGCAGTTCCGACCCATGAAATAGCATTGACGATATGCTTGCCTATCTCAACAATATCAGTGTTTAATTGGTGAGCTTAAGAAACACAATTGTCACGTTTCACTGCATCTCACGTGGTTTCTCATATAATCTTCTCTCACTGACCTCTGCAGTTCACATATTGAAAGAGTGCCTTTAGGCTACAGGCGAGACTGAGGAAATATCATGATGGAAATGTCCTGGACATGCATTACAATTGATGAAATGAAGCAATAGATTTCATCATATACTTTAGGGGATAAAAGTGATCATCCATAGCCTTCTGGACTGTTGTGAAGTCAGTAGAATTAAAAAGACTCAGTTCACTGCTGGATGTTATATTGGTGAAAAGCGGGATTTGGGTCAGGTATGAGGGTACAGGTTTTCATGCAGAGGTGTGATGAAGTGCTGATACTTGTGGTAGGACTGGTGATTGGAAAAACTACCCAGAGGAACACGAGCAGCACTGGCATCAGGGTTGATCCAAAAGGAGAGCCAGGAGAGTACAACGATGAGCAAGGTGGGAGCGTACACACCCATCATGTAGAAGCCCACCTGCCTCCTCAGAGTAAAGATCACCTCCACACACGTGTAGTAACCTAACATAAAACAGTTCAATAAAAAAAAAAAAAACATTTAAAATGACACATTCGGCAGAGTTCAAAAGAGTTGAAAATGTGGGATTCAAAGTCTAAGTTAAACCTGTAAATAAGAAAAAAAATTAACTTAAAAAATGTAAATAATGAATAGAAATATTTACAGTCCAATTTCCCTGATCCAGCTAGACGTAAAAATATTGTCAAAAATTCTGGCTAACCGATTAAGTAAAGTTCTGACATCTCTTATACATATAGATCAGGTGGGGTTTATTCAGGGCCATAACTCTTCTTGTAACATTAGGCATTTCATCAATATCTTGTAGTCAGTGGCGAATGATCAGACTCCGGTAGCTGCCATCTCATGCTGAAAAGGCATTTGATATGGTTGAATGTGATTATCTTTTTAAGATTTTTGGAAATATATGGGTTAGGAAATAATTTTATTGGATGGATTAAGTAGACACCTAAACCTAAATCCAAAGCTTTGGCACTGACAGCGTACTGCTCAGCGATGGCTTTTCAGCCGGGTGTCTTCCAGTGGCCCAAACAGGGCATTAAGTATTTGGGCATTTTATTCCCAGCAAATTTGTCTGATTTAGTTAGAGTTCAATTTGACCCCTTAATACATTTTTCGAGTGATGTGGACAGGTGGGCTTCATTACATTTATCTATGATTGGGAAGGTTAATGTTGTTAAAATTAATTGTATTCCAAAATGTAACTACCTGCTACAATCTCTCTCTGCTGATGTCCCCCTATCTAATTTCAAGCAAATTGATAGCATAGTGAATTCCTTCATTTGTAATGTAACCATCCCAGATTACATTTCAATAAGTTACATAGGCCGATTGACAAAGGTGGGCTAGGCCTAGCCAAGATTTTGTTTTATTATTACGCATTCGGTCTCAGATATTTGGCTCATTGGTCTCTTCCACCTGAGAGAGCCCCTCCCTGGTTTTGTATTGAACAGGAAGTTCTTGCCCCTATTTCGCCATTGCAAAGCCTTTCTATCAAACTAATCGGAGAAGTTAAGTTACACCCAGTTATCTCGCATTTGCACTCGGTATGGACAAAAGTGTCCAGAGTGTTTCATTTGACATTTATTTAAATGTTGCCTCGAGCATATGGCTGAACCCAGTAATTATGTGATAGGGGAGGGGGAGGGGTAGTAGAGGGAGTTGATTCAATGTATATTTGTTTTGCTTTTCTTTGTCAACTATTTGAATTAATAAAAAATATTAATAGGAAATAAATAGACATATTTAAATGTTCAGTAATCTTTCAAAATAACTAATAAAATATGCAACTTTTGACCATGTTAATGGATATTTCAAGTTCAAATTAATGGATCATCAGATTTTGCTGTAATTAAAGGGATAGTTCACCAAAACATGAAAATTATGTCAGCATTTACTCACCCTCATGCCATTCTAGATCTTTTTTCTCAAATGAAGATTTCTGATGATTTTCTCAGCTCTGTAGGTGTATTCAATGCAAGTGAATCAAAGTAACCCATACAACTCCAGTGGTTTAATACATGTCTTCAAAAGAGATATGATAGATGGTTCATATTAAATCAGTATTTAAGTCCTTTATTTACTATAACTGTCCACCTTTTACCAGCCCCGACCATTAGGTGGCAATATGCATGAAAAATGTGAATTGCCAAAAAACATAAGAAGAATGTGGAATTAAAAGTGAAGTGGAGATTTATAGTTAAAAAAGGACTTAAATATTTACATTGATATGTTTCCCACACCTATCATATCACTTCTGAAGACATGGATTTAACCACTGGAGTTGTATGGATTAATTTTATGCTGTCTTTATGTGCTTTTTGAAGCTTCAAATTTCTGGTCACCATTAACTTGCATTGTATGGACCTAAAGAGCTGACATATTCTGCTAAAATCTTCGTTTTTGTTCTGCAGAAGAAAGTCACACATCTGGGATGGCATGAATGTGAGCAATGATGAGAACATTTTCATTATTGAGTGAACTATTCAGTTAAAGCAAAAGGGTGTATCCCAAATACTAAGAGATTCTGAAATTCATGTTCATTTTTTAATGACATCTTTCACTCATACTGATATGCCGAGAGTATAATTTGTACTGAAAAGAACTGTTAACTTTGAAAAATGCAAAATAGAACCATTTTCACTAGCGGGCTGTATATTACCCCACTGTATAAACACATTAGAAAGCCTCTGATGACCACCTAATAGATTCAACCTCCTTAACAAGATGAAGCAGGGAGCTCGTCCACACATCCACTTAGTGTCATTAATAGAAAATGAAGCGCTTTTACCTGTCCCTGCATAGTACTTTGTGCAGTTGCCATATTCAATGTCCTCTTGTTTAATATCAAACTGTGGCAGAGCAATTTCATCCATGTGTACAGGGTCCCCTGACTGCCACATGAACTGGTCATCTGTGGTGTAGCCAACTACAGACACACAATCCAAAAATATACACATGTTGGTACTGTATTCCTATCATTATGAGGATTTTCCATTGACTTCTATTATTTTGATATTGATCCAACAATTAGCCATCAACTGAATCCTCAAAGAAACCTTTTGGCATTTTTCGATTTTAATTAAATTGTTGTAGTAAACCAATTTAACTAAAAACTTATGAGTTCTTCAAAATGTAAGAAACACACACACACACACACACACACTTATGCTGAATAACTAAGATTTGACACCAAATAGCATTACAAATAACAAAAGTAGGAGTTGTTATACAGTAGCTTAGTTAGCTAAAGCTAATATCGGTATCCATAGTAACTGAATCCCTTTACAGTCTTTTTAAAGCATTTATCCTTGTTTTCATTTTTCATATCCATATATTTTGACATGGTTGTATTCATATTCACGTACAGCTCTCAAGCTGCATTTTGCATCGCTGGGTGTCCATGGGGAAGAGGGTCAGGTCCAGTGGACAAGACAGGGTCACAGACAACCTTAGAAGAGAGATAACAAAGACATATGCTAACCATATAATAATTCAGATTAATGAGTTGCTGGCAAGTAAATAATTATGCATGAGAGATTTTACATTGCGTTTGGATGACCGGCACACTCTATTATGCATTGATAAGATATGTATCGAATGATTATCTGAAAATAAGAAAATAATATCTTGCAGTAAGTTGCACAATGAGACTTTTAATGTGCATGAATCTCCAAATATACTCTGCGACACTGCAAGGATTTTTGCTACGACTATTTTATTGTCTTTGAAGTTCCATCACTTGAAAGCAAATTCAAATTTAATCTCTGCCAACAGTGGGATAAATTCTTCATGCAGTTCAATTTTTGTGCACAGTGTGCACACCACAGCATATTTATTTTAAACCCCATTAACACATGAAAGCTTTTTGGGTTTCTCCTATAATCTGACAAGCAAATGCAACAAAGAGCTACTTTTGACACCAGCGAGGCCACACAGCACTTGAGAGTGTGGGCAAGCAACTGAAGTACTGTACCAAGATATTTTAGTAGGCCTGGGAGAGGTTAGAGGAAAAGGCTGCTCCCCTCTAAGTTCTGTTTTTGTTTAGAGTGTATCTTTATGGTGCATTATACAAATTTTCTGAAAGAGAGAGAGACATTGGTTAGGATATAAGATTATATGGGTCAGGCAGGACATTCAGCGGGGTATACAAAGATACACAAAATGAAAATGAATACCAAAGAGAACCAGAGAAGTTGAAAATAAACATTGTGTTGCATCTTATTATGAGAGTAAAGGGAAAAAGAGGGGTAAAGTAACACTATAAAAAATATATTTATAGATCAAGTAAATAATGCTGAAAAAATAACAAAAGATTTACTCGATTATTGTACTTTCTTAGGGTTACATATTATTCTTAAGTCATAACAACATTTTCAGGAACACAAATAATGCATCTTAATGCAGCTTTTCTATGATCATATACTCTAATTTAAACAAATTTACAGCTCAAATAATACTCAAGTTTTAACAGAAGAACGAATGCAAGTTATTTTATAAATTTATAGGCTCAACAAATTGGCCCCATTTACTTCCATTGTATAAGTGCCTCAATGAAACCTTAATTTGAGCTTAAGTTGTATTGATCCCAGAAAATTCCTTTTAATAGCAATAGCTAATTGTTACAATTATGGAAGGTTGTAAGACATAGATTCCTGAGTAGATGAATTCAACTTAAAAAAAAAAAAAAAAAAAAGCCATCTAAACTTTAAAATGTAAAAGTTCTAAGATCACCACAATTTTTTCACCTAATGTGTCCATTTCTTGTAGGAAAGAAGTTGAATAAGGCCTAAAATGTAAAGTGTATGTATTGGAGGTGGGTTATACTATGTCTGTGGGGGAGTAAATGTTGAATTTGTTCCAGGGAGTTATAATATGAAATAAACACGTTCTTTTCTTTTTGAGGGTCTCTCAATAAGACACTAATCTCCTGCCACACACAGATACCCTGAGACAGAGCAAGGCATCCTGGGACAATGCCAAAAGTGAGAGAGGGCTCACGGAAGACCACCCAGCTCATGCTGTTATCCGGGTGGCATGGAAAAACACTATGGAAATACATTTTCCCCAGACATAACAGAATACAACATGATGCTCCTAAAGTCACTTCCCAACCAGACTGAAATGGCTCAGCGCCCATGATTTTATCTCAAACCTAAACTGGACCAGGTCCAATGAACATCTGGCACAGTGACCAAAAACAATTCACATGAAGCGTGAAGACCTACAGTATGGAAATGTTTAACTTCATAAATAACTCTTTAAATTCAGTAAATCTCTCCATGTTGATAAGTGTTTGCTAAATCAGGAAAGGTGCAGATTAAAATAGTATTTCCACATCACAAATTTTATATAGCTTGGAACTCCATAGCATCTACAGCATTGACTAGTAAAAGACTCTTGGATTTGCAGATAAAGCACTGGAAAGATAATGAGAGAGGTGTCCACCACTGCTAAGGGACTGAACTTTCACATGGGATCAAATGGCAGATGTAATTTGGGTGTCAGAGGTGAGGAGAAATCTTAGGCTCAACATATGTATCAGATCTCCAATTCTCAGATCACTTTAAGTCCCCTGAGGTTTATTAAAAGCATTCAGAAGCCAACGAATGTGTTGGCTGTCATTCAAACATGAAGCCATAGCTCAGAGTGTACCGGTAGTTCTTGCAATTTTGATATTATAGACTTTTAAGAGACTAATATTAATGGAATGGAATTTTATACAATATTCCTGTATAAAATAAAGAACACTTTTGTTATGCATGTTAAACACCCTTGGATTAAATGACTACATGGTAATTTGTTCCACTTTAAAATCACAAGCACAAGGCCTTGACATTTGATAAACTCTTGCATTTGCTTTTTTTATTTTTTTATTGCTGCAGTAAATAATGCGAGTAGGAGTTATCAGCAACTAAACCCATTTGTCACCATCTAGAAAGACAGAGGTTGGGTGCTTTGCTGGAAGAGAGCATTAACGTTCACCTCCTGCTGATGAGGACGTCTCCGTTTCTGAAGATAAAGAGCATTATGTTCTCCTGTGTAACATCGTGAAAGTTTGCACTCTTTTCGTTGGCGAAAAAAAGATCTGGTTTCCACAGGCATTTGAACATCTTTGGGTCACCGGTGAGCGAGTCGGACTTGAAGTCCTGAGGAAGTCGGAGTCTGGGGTCATTCCAGCGCTGTCTCAAGAAGATGTTTACACGATAGTCCTATACAAAAAAAATACAATCTGTTAAACTACATCTAAACATCTAGGGGTAAATTCACTTAACAGTTAAACCACTTTGATGCAAGGTATTTCAACACAAAAATATGCAACTTATTAATTTACCATCTGCAATCCAGTTTAACCAGGTGCAAAATCTGCTCAAATGTGCTACACTATGAATATTTAAATTAAGTAACATGGCTTCTTTTAATGTAAATTAGACATATTATACATTGCTCATTATTTACAAAAGTTAGAGGTATTTGCCTGGTGTAATTAACGCACTTTATGTAAGTGTTAAACTGTTTTTTTTTTTTTAAAGAAATGTTTATGTACAGTACAATTTCTTTTGATAATGGCAGTAGCAATTCAATAAATAATAATAAAATGATGGAAGAGCCCATTTTAGATTCAGGAGGAGAATATAGATGAGCAGACTATCTGCATTTTAAAGAGTCGATACAGGTTAGATGTCTACTACATGACCCAAGCCCAATGAGACCTGACAAACCATCAGGCTTTTGTCAATTTTTCAAGAAGACTTCAGGTTCAAGTTCGGGTTTGTATTTAAAGACAAGTTAGGGGTTGTTCACACTGAATGTGTTTTTGCTTGTGTCTGTTTTTCAATTGTTTGTCTATGTAAACACATGCTTGACGTCTTTGACCGTTGAGCCGTGTCTCACTGTTTTTTAAACATCTCATGCAGGACCGCCACATTTTTTTGACTCCGCTTAAAGTTAAAAAAGAATACATTTTTTAAAAACGCATCTCGAGACATCTTTTTTTCATTCGTTGCGCTGCTGTTAGCCTTTTTAGAGTAGTTAATGTTCAGGTTACAAAGAGGGCTTAATATGACTGTTACACATGATTTCTTTCTTTTTTTATTTAATTACTAAAATAAACGTAGAAACATATACTCTAGACAAATAAAGACAAAGATATAAACAAAGACATAGATCTACATAATATCATGATTTCGCACATGATTTTAAGTAGTTCTTCCTCGAGCAAAGTTTCAGTGCTTGATAAACAGTTAGCCAATATTATTTCCCTTTTGCTCTGGTGTGGTGAGGGGCCACCTGGCCTTGTTAAAACTGTGTATGTTTACTTATAGTATCCTGTAATAAATGTTGCCTATGATGCTTCAATAAAATACAGCCTATTGAAAAAAAAATCTTGTTTGGAGAAGAAATTAGAGATTTCAGGTTCAGGTCAGGTTAAGGCTTAAAATTTGATTGTACCGCTTGGGTCGGGTTGAGTCGGGACACATTATCTTAGGTATGGGCAGAGTTCAGGCTTCAAATAAATGCATGTGCAGACATCTAATTCATGTGCCTGGATCACTGTCGTGAACTCTTAATAAAGTGTGGTAGATAGTGGTATTCTGCTGCATCCTCTACAACAGAGGGCTCAGAACTGACCAGATGGATCAGGAATTGCGCTGTGCAAATAGCGTTCGGGTGCTAAAACAAAGCAGACAGCAAATAAATGCAGCTTTCATTCTTGAAATTTCCCCTTTAAATTATTCACATTGTGTGCCATACATTGAATTGAATAAAAAAAAATAATAGACAACCTCTGCTTGAGATATTTCTTGAAAATCTATCTTTTTTGTGACACATAAAAGCTGAAAGCTTGCTGTGGGTGGGAGATGGGGGATGACACCTGTCTTTGTGTTAGATGACAGGAATTGTGAGAAGCCCTGACTTGGACACAAAACAGCACATTAGTCCTTTAGGCTGACAGAGGAGCCCAGGTGCCTTAGGCATCACCATGGCAACCAGCATTTCTCACGACCTCTGTGTGATGTTTTAAAAAATGCTCATCTCTGAAGTATCAGGGCTCCAATAATGGCTGGTATTGAAGTCGTGCAGCTGTGGAGCTTGGAGCTGCTCCTATTTACATTTCCAACTATTCAAGAGATGTGTGGTGGGTGCCGGTGATGGCCTGAAATGAGGGCTCACGCTATATCTGAGCACCTACACTGGGGAAAACACAGGCTTTAAGTCAGATTGGTCCCAGATTCTCTGCTGGCTTGCGTGAGCACAAGGCTTTGAAGTGGCATTTTCTAGTGAAGCTTGTTTTGCTAGCACTGATACTGTGAAGACAGATGACATGCCAAATAAAATGCCCACACTCCAGCTGCGCTACAGAGCCAAGTGAAGCTGTTTTTTTTTGGTATATGGGTGAATGTATGATTCACTTAGTATGTCCTGTTTTTCAGTCAAGCTTTAAACCTGGAAAATTCAGGATGTATTACACACACACACACACACACACACACACACACACAATCAAACACCATGCATGGCATTTTGTCATGTTTACAAGTGTTGATCTGTTGGACTCTCCTGGCCAACGTTTAAAGGAATGCTTCACCCAAAAATGACAAATTTGTCATTATGCACAGTACTCAGCCTCATGTTTTTCCAAACCCATATGACTTTTTGTCTTCCATGTAACACATAATGAGATGTGAGGCAAGCAGGGTGGGGACAAGCGGTGTCTAGGCAGAGTGAGGTGAGGGGCGGTGGGAGTATTTAAGGAGAGGATACAGTGACAGATGAGAGAGAGAGAGATGCACAAAGCTAACTGTGTGTACTGTTGGACTGAAACTCCAACAGAGTTTATGTGTAGTGAAGCTAAAATGCATAAAGTAGTGTGAAGCAGTGTGTTATTGTGTGCGACTGAAAAGTGAAACAATAAATGTTTACATGTTTTGTAAAGCCGGCCCCAGCATTCTCCTTTCCACAAACGGTTACAAGATGCTAAGCAAAATGTAAGCCACATTCACCATTAGCTTTCATTGTGTGCAAAAACGATTGAATGAGAAAATACTGAGTGAATCATAATTTTCATTTCTGGACTGTTTCTTTAACAAAGTGCAGATAGGTGCAATAAGCTCTCCAACTACCACAGTAGGCAATGTGCCCTAGTTCTAAGTAAGGTCTCTGGTGAGGTTGTGAATAGCCATTTTGTATTTGTCTTTTGCCACCTGTGCAGGTACACATTTAGGCTAACCACAGCAGGAATGGTGTGCTGGCTCCTTAGGTGATGCAACACAACTAAATGGCGCCTCCTTTCTAGATTTATTAAAGCCCTTTGTAATGCAATTTTTTGAAAAAGCGGTTTCAACCGAAGACACCATGCAATAGTGAGCAAAAAACATGGCCCTGTGATCTGTTTCCAGGGGAAATGTTTTCAGTAGAGGTGATCTGAGACACTTTGGCATGATGGGTTGTTTATGGTTGTCACTACTCGTAAAGAGCCAGACACAAGACAGTGGGTTCTGGAGTTGATTCTTCTCCCCGGTGGAGCATTAAGTAAACACGTCAGGCACAAAATAAAGCACATAGTTATGAATCCAATCGTCTGTCTGGTGGGAGCTATCTGACATTTTCAAAAGTCCTCTAAAACTCAAATTGTTCTGTGAAATGTGTTCCTGTTAAAACAATTATGAAACAAAATGAATGAGACTGATATTGGAGTCATTGATTAAATCAAAATGGTAATTGTAGCTCAATGACATTTAATATTTCACAAACAAAAGTAAAAAAAAAAGAAAATTGAAAGGAAAGGGAAATGCATGATGTAATTCTGGAGCACATAAGCACATCTTTCAAAAAGTTGTTTGGTCAAAAAAAGGGAATAATTCATAATTGACAAATGTCACTTTTTGACTGATTTATGTACGGCTTACTTTGATGAACATATTAACATTCTGAAAGTGGACACATTTTGTTCTACAGTGACATTAAAAGGGAACTGGTTGATTGATTGAAGAGGACTTGCTCAGACCTTGATCTTAAATGAATCATTGGCATTTACAGTGTCATAAAAATTGCAGTTATGAAAGCAGGCAGATGTAGAGAAAAAAATTAATTTAATTTATTGATAAGGTAATGTTTAGGAACATAGGGTGCTATTTTTGGATAAAACATGGCAAAAATAGATGAATATTTAAGTGTTTGATAGTTCTACTTTTGCAGTTAATTTAACACCGAATTTAAGCATGTATAGGATATGTATGAAAAGGTAAAAGTAATGTGGAATACCATAGTGGTCTCTTGGATGGACCCAAAGCTGTTGATGAATATGTTCACACGGTCCTCAACAGGAACACCTAAAAAAAGAATAATAACTAAATAAATAAACGCATTCAGGCTATTACATCTATCAAACAAGACGTACCACAAGACTGTGATCTAAGCGTACTACTGCTAACATTTTTAATAGTGAACTTTCTCACAGACGATTATGGGTAACTTTAACTATTTGGTTTATACACATATACACAGTTTGGAAAGCATGGCATTAAAGGAAAAAAATGTCAAACTACTCCACGGCTATTCCTATTCCCAAGATTATAACGTTGAATTTAATGACTGCCAGGAGCTTTCATCTTAGCCAGATATCAAGAGCAGCTGGCTGGCTATAGGGAGCAATAACATTGAATCATACAGTGAGCTCTAAACACTCAGACCACATCAAGGCCCCACAAATCTACATTTACATTGAATTCCAGCAAGCAGGGAAGCGATAAAGGTTTTCACTTTTACAACTTGCTTCATTATATCTGGAAATGATGAAAATGGTTACATAAACTGATATTACTTATCTACCACAATGTGTATACATACAATAAAACATGCTTCATAGTTATTCATAATTGATCTTTAAATAAATACAGTAATTGATGAGTAGGCATGCAAAAACAAAACTAAAAAATAGTAACAAGTGAAAAACAACAGAGACCGTACCAGTAAAGTGAAACAACATAGGAACACATTTATTTTTAACAATGTTTTTCAAGACCAACTTTGAATGCTAAAAAAGCCTATAAGCCTTGTAGTTGTGGAATACTAGAGAGAATTTTAGTTTTGAAAGTTTGAAGGTTATAAGCCTTCTTATAACCTCTTTGCTTGACATCATGGGAAAATCAAAAGAAATCAGCAAAGACCTCAGAAAAAAACAATTGTGAACCTCCACATGTCTGGTTCATCCTTGGGAGCAATTTCCAAATGCCTGAAGGTACCACATTCATCTGTACAAACAATACTACGCAAGTATAAATACCATGGGACCATACAGCCATCACACTGCTCAGGAAGAAGACGCATTCTAGAGATGAACATAGTTTGGTGCAAAAAGTGCAAATCAATCCCAGAACAGCAAGGGATCTTGTGAACATGCTGGAGGATACAGGTAGACAAGTATCTATATCCACAGTAAAACGAGTCCTATATCGACATAACCTGAAAGGCTGCTCAGCAAGAAAGAAGCCATTGCTCCAAATCCGCCATAAAAAAGCCAGGCAACAGTTTGCAAGTGCACACGGGGACAAATATATTACTTTTGGAGAATTTTCTTCTGCTCTGATGAAACAAAAAACCTTTTTGGCCATAATAACCATCATTATGTTTGGAGGAAAAAGGGTGAGGCTTAAAAAGCCAAAGAACACCATCCCAACCGTGAAGCATGGGGGTGGCAGCATCATGTTGTGGGGTGCTTTGCTGCAGGAGGGACTGGTGCATTTCACAAAATAGATGGCATCATGAGGAAGGAAAATCATGTGGATATATTGAAGTAACATCTAAAGACATCAGCCATGAAATTAATGCTCAGTCACAAATTGGTCTTCCAAATGGACAATGACTCAAAGCATACCTCCAAAGTTGTGGCAAAATGGCTTACAGACAACAAAGTCAAGGTATTGGAGTGGCCTTCACAAAGCCCTGACCTCAATCTGATAGACAATTTGTGGGCTGAAAAACTGAAAAAGCCTGTGCGAGCAAGGAGGCCTACAAACCTGACTCAGTTACCAGTTCTGTCTGAAGGAATGGACCAAAATTCAAGCAACTTATTGTGAGAAGCTTGTGGAAGGCTGCACAGAACATTTGACCAAAGTTAAACAATTTAAAGCCAGTGCTTACAATACTAACAAAGTGTGGGTAAACTTCTGACACACTGGGTATATGATGAAAGAAATAAAAGCTGAAATAAATAATTCTCTCTACTATTATTCTGACATTTCACATTCTTATAATAAAGTAGTAATCCTAAAACAGGGAATGTTTTCTATTATTAAATTTCAGGAATTGTGAAAAACTGAGTTTTAATGTATTTGGCTAAGGTGTATGTAAACTTCTGACTTCAACTGTAGGTCAAAATTTTATTTTCCAGTAATCAACATAATGCCACAAATGCTGTCGACTGAGCTTGACTTGTATTGAACCCTGAATATTCTTTAAGTTTTTCTGGAGTATTCTGGGTGGGTGTACAATGACAGCTTTTTCAAGCCAACATAATGAGTCTTGTTCATAATTATCTGAATACATATAGCATGCCACTATAAATGTATGCAAAGACCATCAAATGATGGCACATAGCAGTAGTTAAGCACTGACCTTTGAAGTTGGGCCGGATTCTAGGGTCATAGGTGATCAAAAGCCTGTTAAGTATGTTACTGGTAGAATTTGCTGGAACCCGTGCCAGGTCCTCTGATGACAGCTGCCTGAAGGGACCAAAGAGTGGGTATAACAACAGTCAACGACAAAAATAAAACTATATTAAAATTGCACTTGGTATTTTTTTTTATGTTGTTCTGACACCTTGTGGTTTAGATTTAGCATCATGCACAACAAAACGTGTTTAGTTACTGCACTCATTTACGGTTACAATTCGAGTAATACATGCCTGGTCAAATGATCTCAACATGGCGGTGCTCGTGAATGCACGCCCAGCACCATGTAAAAATAAAGCAGTCTGATGAGATTGATTTGATTGAGTCTCAATCTCATGTGAGTGTACACCATTTAAAAATATATACTATTCTATTTACTGTATGATATTTCATTTTATTTAAAAGTTTAGCAGTTAGCAAAACATCACTATGTCTTTTTCATTAGACTATAATTAATTAAATTAATTTAATTAATTCACAATACAATTTTAAAGGGGGGTGGGGGGTATTTCCATGATCAAATAAAAATAACATGCACAGTTACATACAGACAGTATATTGTGACACTGATGTGAGTTTCTTCATTCACTATAGTGTTAAGTACACACAATATTATAGCAGATTAAAATCTGGGGGAGGGGGCTGGATGCAGTAGCATGATCAAAGTGAACTTGCCAAGTGTTTTCCACTCTAAGCCCTCCATGGAGAAGATGTGCACTAGAGCTGCACGATTAATCATTAAACAGATCACAGACAGGACAAATTGTTCAAAATGTCAGATCTGTGTGACGTCTAAATGTATATAAGCTGCATGCTGTCTGTTATAGGCATTCTTACTGCATCAAATCAGTATTAATGTATATCTAATAATCACAGTAAAGGGTGTCAAATATTTAAGTAGTTTCATTTTGCATTAAATTACTTTTGTTAATGTTTTTATATTTACATTTTTTAAATGTTTAATTGCTAACGTTGCTTAAAAATTTGAAGCACTGTTTCCTCTATTCTCTATTTAATTACTGGCTCTTAAATAATTCCTTTAGCTTGAAGTAATTTTTACAATTTTTCATTGTTATAATTTAAATAGTCAATATTATTTGCTTACCAGTGCAAACTAAGTTAACATAGAACTGCTAATGAAGCTTTTTACTTAGCTGTGAGAAACTAAATCGTTTTATGTATTTTTGATGCACTTTTTTAAGAGGATTATTATTTTTTTTTAATTATACTTTTTGCAATAATAACAAGGAGCTGTTTGGTTTATAAAGTATTTGTTGCACCCTCTTGTGGACTTAGGACATTTTCAATTTAAATATTTGATTTACAACTTTATTGCATATTAGCAGAGAACATTTTGTTAGAACATCTTGTAAATTCCATGTTACTTTGTTTAGTACCCTTATGTCCAGGTTTAGTAAATCACTGTGTGGCAGGGCGGAGGGCGGGGCCGGGTCGTGATTCTACACACCTGGTCCCTTATCAGGCTAATCAAGCCTCCGAGAGGGATAAAGGCCAACTGCGGAGGATGGTGCGGGAGAGAGAGATTATTTACGGGCATGTCCGTCATGTGTATGGTTGTGTCTTTTGTTTAAGTTTCTCATTAAAATATTATTTATATTGCCGAGCCGGTTCTCACCTCCTCCTTTCCATTGAACTGCGTTACACACTGAAATAAGCATTTCTTCTTAAGAGAGAATTGTGATATTTATTCTAACCAAAAAATTAGCGATTCTCAATTTATCCAGAATCGTGCAGTTCTAATGTGCACTGCTGGACAGAATGAGCAGATCTTGGGCAGCAAAAGATGAACCCACACCACACCCCAAGGTCCCATTACCATGCTGACTCTTTAATTTCATCTAAGTACACCAGTTTTTCAAGATTGACAATATTTGAAAAAACTTTACATAGTATGTTTAATTAAGCAGTCATGCTTGTGCCAAAAGAACAATTATTGAAAAAACTAATTTAAATTAAACTTAAAATGACACTCTCAATCAATTTATTAGCACAAGTAAAAGCAGCAAATGCTTTCAAATTATCTAACCACTTTGGTTAACTGTTTCTCTGTTTCTTTCTAGATGAAGTCTACAATCAAATGCTAGGGTAGTAATGTTGATTGAAAATAAAAAAACAAAAAAATTGGAATACAAATTCACACACGAAGGACAGTAAACCGGTTTTCCTTTCTTCTTTCCCTTCTTTGCTGACTTTTCTTTGGTGAATCCTCTCTCCATCAATAGACAGATGATGAGCAATACGAAAATCACCTTTTGCACCTTCATATTACAGCAAGCTTGAAGGGATAGAACAGAGAAACATCTAAATTAAGAGTAAATAACGCAGTATCAAAGCACAGATGCTGCAAAGAGACAGATACTCTAAGTTTAGAGTAGGCTTTGGTTAGGAGGCTCAGTTCTCTCAGAGTGTATGACAGACCGCTAGATATATTTCAACAGATTATAGCAGGTGGGATTCTCACATTTTTGGTTTGTAATTGTAATTTTGCTACCTGTGCACCATAGAGACCAATATATGATTCACATTTTGCTCTCCCACTATTACTTTTAAACAGCATGTCACAATACTTATCTCAAGTTGGGTATTTTGTTCTGTTATTTATATAATTGTTTGAATAATCCAATATTTTGGCTTATGAATACAGCTAGAAACTATTTTTCAGGTCTTATGTTTTTTGTTCAGCAGAGCAGAGCAGTAACATTCACATTCTTTCAATGGATAACAATGTCCTCTCTCAGAGGAAATACATTTATGGGGCTTTTCCACTGCACGGTACAACTCGACTCAACTCCACGCGAGTCGAGGTTCCAAGCGAGCCGAGCCGATACTAAATATGACGTCAAAACCCTGCAGATCACTGATTGGTCAGGAAGACATTTCACTAACAGTGTCACTGGATTTCCGACAAGCAACATCAACCCGCTAGTTTTAAAATTAGCAACAGCAACAGTATCATTTGTTCACGCGACTTTAAAATTTTGAAAAAGAAATGGCTGTGCGCAAAACCTCGCCGTGGTCAATAAACGATGTGCAGACGGTCCACCCGTTAGCGATGAGCGAAATGAAAAAGACTCTCAGGAAGTGTATCAGCTTTTGGCGCACACGGCTACCACCGATCCTACCAACAGTGTAGGGAAAAGGTAATTTAAAGTGACTACAGAACCATCAAGGAAAAGTGGAAGTGGTTCGACCAAATGGACGCTATATAAACCGGCGAGCAATGGGAGGGAGAGTGCCCTGGACTGGCATTGATCCACGATGGAGGATGGTGTGTTTTGTTTGATTGATCCAAGATGGCGGCGCGGTAGCACGCAGCGGCCACTCCGGATCCACAATGGTGCTATTTTTGTTAAAAAGCCCGACTTTTGCAGCACATGGACATCGGAGCAACCGGTGTTCGTGTCTACCATCGCCAGACACTACTAAAATAAAAGACTCATGCAAAAACCAAGCTGCATGATGACCTGCAGGAGGCGCTACGCATACTCGGCTTGCTGCGGAGACCAGGCTTCCAGTCCTCGGCGTCACCTGATGCCGGTGGCCAGGGGAGAGGACATCGTAAGCGGTTTGTGAGAAAGCAGAAGCGCGGCAAGAGGGCGGGGGTTCATGCTAGGCTAAAAACAAACCCTAGCCGGCCAGCTCTCCCGTCTATCCTGCTCTCAAATGTTTGCTCCCTGGACAATAAACTGGACTATATCCGACTCCAGCAGGCTACGCAGCGTGAGTTTAGAGATTGCTGCGTCTTTGTTTTCACGGAGACGTGGCTCAGGTGCAGAGTTCCGGATGCCGCCATTCAGCTAGACGGGCTCACCTCGTTTCGTGCCGACAGAAATACAGCTCTCTGTGGTAAGACTCGCGGTGGTGGCTTGTGCGTTTACATCAACACGGAATGGTGCAAGAACTCTATGCTAGTCTCTAGTTACTGTTCATCGCTGTTGGAGCTTGTGACTGTTAGATGCAGACCTTTTTATCTACCACGGGAATTCACCACTGTTTACATAACCGGAGTTTACATTCCCCCAAGCGCTAACGCTAAGGAAGCGCTCTGTGAACTGTATGGGGCTATGAGCGAACTGCAGAATGCTCACCCCGACGGACTGTTTATTGTCCCCGGAGATTTCAACCATGCGAATCTCAAGACAGTGCTCCCTAAATTCCATCAGTATGTGGACTTTGCAACGAGAGGGGCGAACGCGCTTGATCTTGTTTACACAAACATCCCAGGCGCATACCGGGCGGAGCCCCGCCCCCACCTCAGCTACTCAGACCACATCTCTGTTATGTTAATTCCAGCATACAGACCGCTCGTCAGACGCACAAAACCGCTTCAGAAGCAGGTGACAGCAGGAGCCATCTCTGCTCTTCAGGACTGTTTTGAGTGTACTGACTGGCACATGTTCAGGGACGCTGCAACATATGGCGATTCTACCAACTTGGAGGAATACACAGCATCAGTGACCAGCTACATCAGCAAGTGCATTTGATGATGTCACGCTCCAACCAGAAGCCGTGGATGACTGTGGAGGTGCGCACGCTGCTGAGGTCCCGAGACTCCGCCTTCAGAGCAGGCGATAAGGCAGCCCTAAGAACAGCTAGGGCCAAACTGTCACGGTCAATCAGAGGGGCAAAGCGCGCACACGCCCAGAGAATCCACAGTCACTTCCAGGACAGCGGTGACATGCAGCGCATGTGACAGGGCATCCAGGCCATCACCAACTACAGGACAACATCAGTTGCCTGTGACAAAGATGCCTCCCTTCCAGATGCGCTGAACGACTCCTACGCTCGGTTTGAAGTGCAGAACGATGTGGTAGCGAGGAAGACCACCGTTCCTCCCAACGACCAGGTGCTCTGTCTTACCACGGCAGATGTGAGAAACTCTACGTAGAGTCAACCCACGGAAGGCTGCTGGACCAGACAACATTCCTGGCAGAGTGCTCAGAGGATGTGCAGACCAGCTATCAGATGTTCTTACCGACATCTTCAACATCTCTCTGAGTAGCGCCGTCGTTCCAAGGTGCTTCAAGGCCACCACCATCATCCCCATGCCAAAGAAGTCTTCAGTGTCCTGCCTCAACAACTACCGTCCCGTCGCACTTTCACCCATCATCATGAAGTGCTTCGAGAGGCTCATCATGAGGCACATTAAGACCCAGCTGCCCCCCTCACTAGACCCACTACAGTTTGCGTATCTTCCAAACCATTCAACGGACGATGCCATCGCCACAACCCTCCATCTGGCCCTCACCCACCTAGACAATAAGGACTCATACGTTCGAATGCTGTTCATAGATTTCAGCTCAGCATTCAACACAATCATTCCCCAGCACCTGATTGGAAAGCTGAACCTGCTGGGCCTGGACACCTCCCTCTGCAACTGGATCCTGGACTTCCTGACTGGGAGACCTCAGTCAGTCTGGATCGGGAACAGCATCTCCACCACCACCACACTGAGCACTGGGGCCCCCCAGGGCTGTGTGCTCAGTCCACTGCTGTTCACTCTGCTGAGTCACGACAGTGCAGCAATGCACAGCTCGGTCTCATCAGCAAGAACGACGAGTCAGCATACAGAGAGGAGGTGCAGCGACTGACGAACTGGTGTAGAGCCACCAACCTGTCCCTGAATGTCGACAAAACAAAAGAGATGGTTGTTGACTTTAGGAGAGCACAAGGTGAACACACTCCGCTGAACATCGACGGCTCCTCTGTGGAGATAGTCAAGAGCACCAAATTCCTTGGTGTTCACCTGGCGGAGAACCTCACCTGGTCCCTCAACACCAGCTCTATCACCAAGAAAGCCCAGCAGCATCTCTACTTTCTTCGAAGGCTGAGGAAAGCACATCTCCCACCCCCCATCCTCACTACATTCTATAGAGGGACTATTGAGAGCATCCTGAGCAGCTGCATCACTGCCTGGTTTGGGACTTGCACCGTTTCGGACCGCAAAGCCCTGCAGAGGATAGTGAGGACAGCTGAGAAGATCATTGGGGTCTCTCTTCCCTCCATCAAAGACATTTACAAAAAACACTGTATCCGCAAAGCAACCAGCATTGTGGAGGACCCCACACACCCCTCACACAAACTCTTTACCCTCCTGCCGTCTGGCAAGAGGTACCGAAGCATTCGGGCCCTCACGGCCAGACTGTGTAACAGCTTCTTCCCCCAAGCCATCAGACTCCTCAATACTCAGAGACTGGTTTGACACACACGTGTCCTGAGTTGCACTTTAATTACTGTCACTTTATAACTGTCTGCTACCTCAATAACTGCTATGTACATAGAACACTATCTCATAGTATGTTATGTTTACATTTTTAGAAACTGTCTTCTTTTTGCACTACTGAGTACTGGTCGGCGCTGCACTGTGTCTGTTGTCCTGTTCATTGTCAGTAATTTGTTGTACTGTACCGTACTTTGCACATGTTTGCACGTGCACTTTATATAGGTATTTTATATAGGTATTTTATTTCGTTGTGTAGTCTATGTGGTCCTGTGTTGGTCCTTGGTTGTTTTTATGTAGCACCATGGTCCTGGAGGAACGTTGTCTCATTTTGCTGTGTACTGTACTAACTGTATATGGTTGAAACGACAATAAAAACCACTTGACTTGACTTATGTTAACTCTATACTCTGCTTGAAAGCTTCACTTTATTTATTTGACCGGCTACTGGAAGCTTGCTTCTAAAACAACCAAGCCAATTTAACTATTACACTTGTGTAAAATCACAATGCAACAACTGATTTAACAGCTAGCGGTTGTGTTATTGTTTTGGTAAGTTTCTGTCATGTTTAAGATGATGTCACTGCAGTAAAGACAGTGCTACTATGACGATCAGCCTATAAGCCCACCCATGTTGAGGTGGCACTAAACTGCAGTGGAAATACAAGCTCAGAAACGTAAAGCGAGTAGAGTTGAGGTGAGTCGAACTGTAACGTGCAGTGGAAAAGTGCCATAAGTCAGGACTGGGTTGGGCTGTCTAGGTAGGACTGATGGCCTGTTGGTGTGACACTTTAAAATGGCTAGGGGTGTCTGACACTGTGGGTGGTCTACAAATGTGTTACTCCAGAACAATACCTCATTGTTTCCTTTAACCTTCACCAATAACATATATATATATATATATATATATATATATATATATATATATATATATCAGCCACAACATTAAAAGCACCTGCCTAATATTGTGTAGGTCCCTTTGTGCTGACAAAACAGCGCAAACCCGGATCTCAGAATAGCATTATTAGCATTATTCTTCTCACCATAATTGTGCAGAGCATTTATCAGAGTAACCATAGACTTTGTGAGTCATTCTCTTTTGACCTCTCTCACCAACATGGCATTTCCCTCCACAGAACTGCCACTCACTGGATGTTTTTTTTTTTGGCACTATTCGGACTAAATTCTAGAGACTGTTGTGTGTGAAAATCCCAGGAGATCAGCAGTTACAGAAATACTCAAACCAGCCCGTCTGGCACCAACAATCATGCCACAGTCTAAATCACTGAGGTCACATTTTTCCCCATTCTGATGGTTGATGTGAACGGACATTCAAAACTCAGGAGAATATGCTTTCTTTTGCCTTGGGGTTATAGATTATGCAGTAGGGGAGCAAAACTGCTGGAAAATGGTGCAAGGAACTGTCATTATGCATGAAACCGAGAGGTACGTTAGTGCAGCTTATTCTGTTTGGCGATGTTTATGTACCTGTGCTTGAGTGTAACGTCATCCACTTGCAGCTCTGGTGCAGATGCACAGTAAACAGTGTCTGTATAAAGCAATTAAAATAGGAGTACTCCACATGTCTTACTGCGATTATCATTAATCTGATTATTCGCATAATCGCAAAAATCGCAGTATTCTGTTTAGGGATGCACTGATACTTTTTATCTTCCAATTCGATTCCGATATTGCAAATCTCAGTATCGGCCAATACTGATCCGAAGCTGATACCAGTGTTGTTTTTTTTGCATAATCAGTTTAGAATATCTTTACATTATTGTGTGGAACTAATTGGGAGTACTCTTTAGTATGTAAAGAAACACAAACCTCTAACTACACATTATTTCAATATAAATGGCTTATTAAAAAGCACTTTATTATTAACTAGTATATTGGAAAATGTAGCAGCAAAATTAACAGCAAATCCATTTTTTGTTCTTTTTCTAAAAAATGTTCAACTCACATCTGGACTTTAAAGAATTCAGATCTCTTTTTTGTTCAATTTAGTTGTAAGAAATCAGTCCACTTTTAATTAACAACTACTTTTTGGAACCCATTCAGCATAAATATTGTTATAAATTGTAAACAAATACTAATGATGACAATAACAATAAGAATAAAATTTTTTTATTAAAATCATTATTATTGACTTTTAATTTTAAATACTACAGTAGTATATTTAAATCGTGCACTTTTTAAACCCTCACGCTTTTATTTTGACATTCTAAACTCTCCAGGAAGTCCTGTATGTGTCTGTTTGTAAGCAAATTCACAATAGTTTAATTCACTTCTTATTCAAATTATGGTAAAATTCTCCTCCAGTGACATTCTAAATGCATTTTATACCAATGAACCAAACTATTGAGCATCTGAGATGCTGTTCTTGAGTAGCGCTCAAATATTGTGCACTGCTGTGAAGGCTACAAATAGACACAAGTGCATCACCAGCCTGTGCATGAGTTTGTGTCAACAGAGCAGCACCATTCACTAACGCACTGGCACTGTGCATACTATATATTTACTTATTAAACACAGCCTTTTGTGATTCATAGAGCTATCGCACATCATCAAGTGGCTTTGAATAAAATGCATGAGTCATATGAACTGCTTTAATGGTGTATTTATGGTTATTTTATGTCATTTATGGAGTTTGACAGTAACGAACATGACTAACACACAGTATCAGATTTGGATCAGGCTCGTCGGACCGATACACGATCCGGCTAAAAGCTTCAGAATCTGAGCTGATACCAATCCAGGAATCGGATTTGTGCATCCATAATTCTGTTTACAGTTTAATCACAGTATTGCATTATAATCACATTATACGGGTGCATGTAAATGTAGCCATTGTCGATAACCAGACAAAATTATTTAGATTCACCCTTCAGTTTGTAAACAACAAACAAAACATGCATTTGCAATAATGCACTTACAATAGAAGTCTATGGAGCAAGGCATTCCGGACGGTTTAAAAGCAGAAATGTGTTAGAAAAATGCTTGTATATTAATTCTATCTTGCACAAATTTGTGTTATTTTAGCTGTAAAGTTAAAATGCATATTTTTGAATTTTGAATAAGAAGTAAATGATACTTTTAGAGGTGGAACTACTGTTCTAATGGTATGAACAGCTAATAAAAATTACTGACAAACTTTGCATCCTTGCTTGGATTTCATGTGAAAGTTAGCGGTATTACTGAATTTACAACATTAAAATATTGTCTATAACTTTGCACAGACAAGGTTAGTACATTAGTCAATACTTTTTTATTATTGCTTAATTTTCTTGTTTCATTTGAGCAAGAAAATAAATCTAAACAATGAAGGCCTACATGTCACAAGTTTGAAACATGCCAAACATCAACCTACTCAACAGTGTACACGCGTACAGTTTTTAGTTCTACACAGCCATCGATGAGTGTTCAAGAAGTAGAAGAGAGGAAGCACTTGGAAAGATCAGCATGAGGAATTCCCCTCCGAGGAACACTGCCAGAAGACTCCCCTGTCTAGACTCTTCCACCCTCCACCTTTGAAGGCCTGATTCTTGGCCAGTGCATTGATCATCATCTTAACTGAAACAAGCCAGCATTCACACACACTCCTGCAATCTCTCACTCATTCCATCACTATTATTACCACCAGATGCTAGTGCTTCTCTTTACAATCCCTCTATATCTCTCAATCTCTTTCTCTCTCTCTCATTCCCGCTCTTTTTCCCCTGATTCAGCGGTCATGGCAATTTGAGTTCAATGTTACAATTTTTGGAAAACACACACACACACACACACACACACACACACACTCATGTTGTGTTTCCATGTTTTATGGGGACTTTCCATAGACATAATGGTTTTTATACTGTACAAACTTTATATTCTATCCCCTAAACCTAACCCTACCCCTAAACCTAACCCTCACAGAAAACATTCTGCAATTTTACATTTTCAGAAAACATAATTTAGTATGATTTATAAGCTGTTTTCCTCATGGGGACTGACAAAATTTCGGGTTTTACTATCCTTATGGGGACATTTGGTCCCCACAAAGTGATAAATACACGCTACACACACACACACACACACACACACACACACACACACAAACACTGACTGCAGGATTGAAGGAAAAAAAGAGGGATGTTTTCACTTTATTTCCAGAATAACCAGAATGTTAGTAAACTTGACTCTTATTCGATTTAAACATTCTTCTATTCTTGGCTGCTTGCCCTTAGTTAGTCTGACTGCTTTATTTATGGCTATGAATGCTTACTCTGTTCCACTTAAAGTACACACTGGTGGTGCCCATTTATCATATAATGATCTCTGACCTATAACATATTGATGTCCTTTAACCTAAGGATACACCTCCAGAAGTGAAGAATTAGAGGTAACTGAGGTGGAATATCTAATATTCTAAGGCTAAGTTTCACTTCAAATGTGCCATGCAAATCAATACATCAATCTATATGTAACCAAGAAATGTTGGAATATTTAAATCCAATGTACTTATATGTTTTTATCAATCTATTCCTATACAAGTTAACAAGCAATTAGCCAGTGTTGGACTCAATAATAGAAATAAAAACTTGATTCAAAGGTAACAATACTAAGGCACATACATAATTTTAGCCTGAGAGATAATAAATTAAATACTAAATACTAAAATACTAAAATTACACTCTTACTATACACATGCATACTTCTATTTTGATGTGTTAATGCAAATACATAACGGTAAAACAACGACATGTGGATGCTTTGAGCATCAAGTTGAAGAAATTGCAGTCAAGCGTGATAGAAAAAATAAATCAGGGTAGCCTAATACATCAGAGGGGGGAGAGAGCAAACACACAGCAACAGCGTTCTCCATGACGACGACGACGAGGAGGTGGGTTGGGATGATGATCGGGGGAAACACTACTCAGAATGACAACATTTTGGGTGCGTTACACCTCCCTCGTGAATCATACACATTTAAAACGCTAAATAATCGCTGTTCTTTTAAAATATCACTTACCATTTCAATATGGTAGCCGTTGTGTTTTTCCACAGATCCTATCCAGTAATGACAGAGCAGGCAAACTGTCGTTAAAGAGTCTTCATCGCCAGTCACGGTCTCTATATCGCATTCTGTGTGCGCGCGAATAACGCCCGCCGCAATAGTGTGCATTACAACAGTCCTTTGTATTTATCCAACCTATAATTTACATTGCCGCTTGCATTGGTAAAGAGCTACCAAGATGGAGCCTTGTGTGTGCACCTGTCATGCAACATGCGCAGTAGCAAGCTGCAAAGGGAGAGAATTCATTATATAGCTTCCTCAGCAGCATCACTGGAAAGTAATGCATGGCCATCAGACTTGCTCTACCATTTCAGCACAAGCAAAGCACTGCTGAAAATGAATATCACATGTAGTATTCAGTATTGAACCAATATGATTGAAGATCTATTAAAATTATAATAATTGCACATGTATTTAGGTGTAAATATTTAAAATAATTAAGCTTATTAAATTATGTTAATTTATTATTATATTATATTATATTATATTATATTATATTATATTATATTATATTATATTATATTATAGAGCAGACAAAGGCATAATTTTGTTATACTTTTTACTCCAGTGGTTATGAGGCACAAAACGATTCCTAAAACAACAAAAAGGGGAAATTTAACATACAAATGTACTGTATGCACACAAATATAAAAACATTGTTTTGACCAACAAATATTTTTTAAAACACATTAGACCACCTACCATGATACGTATGTGATGACAATCTTTCTCTCCTAAATGTTCCTAGCTGAATTAATGGTACTAAATTACTAAAGTAACAAGCAAAGTAAAACACAAGTGTCCACGCCAAAAAGACTTGCTATCTTTAAAGTGAATTACAATGTGTGTTTACAATTGAGTGTGTATGTGTGTGAGTCTGTGTTTTTAAGCCCATCGGGACATAGAAAGAGAAGGAACTTACCGCCCTTTGTGGAATGTAGCGGTGGGTCAGGTACAGCCACAAACCAAGACCAAATACAATTTTTTTCTCTGTAAGTGAAGTCAAACACCCCATTACTTCCTCTAAAGACAACACAAACATTGAGCTGTGAACAAAAAGCAAAGCTCAGACACATTTCTCTCTCATGCAGATACTCTCCAAGGGTCCTCGGTGAATGGTGTTTTGATTAAGTGAGAATGAAAACACAGACATTCAGAAATTTCCATAGGGCAATCTGGCATTTCACAGAGGTCCAAAGACCTCAGGCATTGTTCATGTGAATTATGTGCAATTCTATACCTCCTTCACCAGCTTTGTCAGGACAATAGCTGCCTCGGTTTCTGCTTTTCATTGTAGTGGAGCATGACAAATTAATAATCCGTGCACATAAACTAAATTACTGATTAATACCGATTGAATTAAACCCTGACAATAAATGGCTAAGAACAGAGGGAGTCTTGTTTTCAGAAAACGTTTAGTGTTTGGCTAAGAGCCACCTAGCTGATGGACAACACAGCACTGGTCCAAAAATATGTCAGTACGTTCTAGCAAATTGAATGTGGTATTATATCTGGCATGCAGACTCCGCTTTGCTATCAGTCTCCACAAACCCTTGCACTGACACGTTCCTCGTTTAAAATGAAAATAAAAGAAGTCACAGGGTGAAGGTACCACTTCACTGATTGACGAGCTTTCCACAGGTCTGGTGGATTATCAGTAAGACACTGATGAATAACTGGAATAAGTCATCAAATATATCTACTAGATGTTACAAAGGCGATGAGAAATTACATTTAACAAAGGAAATGTTATAAGACTGTCACAGAAGTATTTCCAGACAGAAATAAAGTTACATGAAGAGGTGAAATGGTCTACCTAAATTTCGATTTGACTGCAGAGTTCTGTGTAGGCAGAGAAGTACATTGGAAGTGATACATTTATATCTCTCACTTTGCCTTAACAGTGCCTGTTTCAAGGATTCACAGTGCAGTTCTTGCCAAAACAGCTGTGCTTGTAGCATGAATCGTCCTGTAGACTATTACGCATTCCCTTTACAACATTTTAGTCAATCTAATCTCACTAGAGATAAATGGAGCAAAAATAAGACAGGTTGTAAGAAATATTTCTGTTATGTCCTCTTGGTACAATGGAAATTGGAAATGGCAAGCCATCTCAATGAATTAACATTTAGTAATTAGTTCCACAGAATTTTTATGTTCACTCAATTTTTTTCTTCAATGTATTAACAGAATTATTCTTGTTTAGTTGGCTCAAACTGAGCTCCAATTCAAAATATGATGTTAGCTCAACTAGTTTCATAATTCACTCAATTTAAATGTTTTAATTGGTGCAACATTTAGAAAACTATTCAAAGATTCTTTCAATTACAAATTGTGTGTTTCCTATGTCATAAATTAGTGTGAGTTTACAGTAAATTCCTGGCTACTTGTTGTATGATTTTCATAGTATATTTTACAGTATTTCGACAGTTTATTCAAACGAAAAGACAACTGTATACTGTGACTTCACAGTAAACAGGACCAAGATATTACTATAATGTAGCAGTGCTGCTGTCATGTTCTCTGTTGTCTTTTGTTTTTGTGCTGTTATTTTGAAGTTTAGTTTAGTTCCTGTTTCCTGTTTGGTTTTTGTAGTCCTTTGTAGTTTCATTTTATGATTGGTTTTCCCCTGATTAGTTCTCCTTCCCTGATTATTTCCCCAGGTGTTCCTTATTCCCTTGTTTGTTCCTTTTTGTATATAAGCCCTTTTAGTTTCTTTGTTTCCTTGTTAGTTCTTGCATGTGTTATGCTCTGTACTAGGTTTCCTTGGTTTTTTCCCCTTTGTCCTGGGGTTTCCCCTGTTTTGTTAATAAAGCTGCACATAGATCCACAACATCTGCCTGCCTACGTCACAGAAGAACTAACCCTCAGATGGATCTAGCAGCAATCTTCCTCCAGTTGAGCCGGACGAACCTCCCTTTGATCGAATACTCACGTATGTTTTGCACCATTGCCAGATGCACTGGTTATGCGGACCGACACCTAAAGTCCATTTACCAGATCGGCCTCCTTGCCCATGGATGGGAGGAGTTGCCAGAGAGTGGTGAGTACACTTGGATTGAGTACGTGGATATGATTTTTGGAGAGGTTTGCTCCTGAGCCAACGCCCACGCCTGCCACGGTCAACGAGCCAACGCCCACACCTGCCACGGCCAACAAGCCTAAAGCCTCGTCCGTCCCAGAGCCAGCGTTGTCAGCTCCGTCCGCCCGGAGGAGGAAGAGAAGAGGAAAGGCTTCTGCTCCCCAGCCCACGCCTGCCACGGTCAGCGAGCCAGAGCCCACGCCTGCCACGGTCAGCGAGCCAGAGCCCACGCCTGCCACGGTCAGCGAGCCAGAGCCCACGCCTGCCACGGTCAGCGAGCCAGAGCCCACGCCTGCCACGGTCAGCGAGCCAGCGCCCGTAGCCTCGGCCGTCCCAGAGCCAGCGCCCGTAGCCTCGGCCGTCCCAGAGCCAGCGCCCGTAGCCTCGGCCGTCCCAGAGCCAGCGCCCGTAGCCTCGGCCGTCCCAGAGCCAGCGCCCGTAGCCTCGGCCGTCCCAGAGCCAGCGCCTCCCGAGCCTCCCAGGGCTCCGCCCCTCGAGCCTCCCAGGGCTCCGCCTCCCAGGGCTCCGCCTTCCACGGCTCTACCTCCCAGGGCTCCACCCCTCGAGCCTCCCAGGGCTCCGCCCCTTGAGCCTCCCATGGCTTCAATTCCTGAGCCTTCCACGGCTCCACCTCCTATGGCTCCGCCTCTAGAGCCTCCTATGGCGCCACCTCCCTTGGCTCCACCTCCCTCAGCTCTGCCTCCAGAGCCTTCCAGGTCACTGCCTCTAGAGCCTCCTATGGCGCCACCTCCCTCAGCTCCGCCTCCTGAGCCTCCCACGGCTCCATCTCCTGAGCCTCCCTCAGCTCTGCCTCCTGAGCCTCCCACGGCTCCGCCTCTCAAGCCTCCTATGGCGCCACCTCCCTCAGCTCTGCCTCCTGAGCCTCCCACGGCTCCGCCTCCCTCAGCTCCACCTCCTGAGCCTCCCTCAGCTCCACCTCCTGAGCCTCCCTCAGCTCCACCTCCTGAGCCTCCCTCAGCTCCACCTCCTGAGCCTCCCTCAGCTCCACCTCTTGAGCCTCCCTCAGCTCCACCTCCTGAGCCTCCCTCAGCGCCACCTCCCTTGGCTCCGCCTCCCGAGCATCCCTCAGCTCCACCTCCCGAGCCCCCCATGGCTCCGCCTCCAGGGCCTTCCACGGTTCCGCCTCCCAGGCCCCCTGACCCGGTTCCCGACCTGTGGCCTCCTCCCAGGCCCCCTGACCCGGTTCCCGACCTGTGGCCTCCTCCCAGGCCCCCTGACCCGGTTCCCGACCTGTGGCCTCCTCCCAGGCCTCCTGACCTGGCCCCAGTCCTGTGGCCTCCTCCCAGGCCTCCTGACCCTGTTCCTGTCCTGTGGCCTCCTCCCAGGCCTCCTGACCCGGTCCCGGTCCTGCGGCCTCTTCCCAGGCCCCCTGACCCAGTCCCTGTCCAGTTGCCTCCTTCCAGGCCCCCTGAACCGGTCCCTGCCCTGTGGCCAGCTCCCAGGCCCCCTGAACCGGTCCCTGCCCTGTGGCCAGCTCCCAGGCCTCCTGAACCTGTCCTTGCCCTGTGTGCCCCCCAGGACTTCCTGCCTGCCCTGTGTGCCCCCCTTGGACCTCCTGCCTGCCCTCTGTGCCCCCTTGGACCTCCTGCCTGCCCTCTGTGCCCCCTTGGACCTCCTGCCTGCCCTCTGTGCCCCCTTTGACCTCCTGTCTGCCCCTTGTGCCCCCCTGGGCTGCCTGTCTGCCCCTTGTGCCCCCTTGGACTGCCTGTTTGCCCCCTGTGTCCCCTTGGTCTGCCTGTTGGCCCCCTTGGACAATTTGTTTTTTGTTTTCCTTGTTTTGTTTTTACTTTTTGGAGCGTCTGGAATCCGCTCCTTAAAGAGGGGCTCTGTCATGTTCTCTGTTGTCTTTTGTTTTTGTGCTGTTATTTTGAAGTTTAGTTTAGTTCCTGTTTCCTGTTTGGTTTTTGTAGTCCTTTTGTAGTTTCATTTTATGATTGGTTTTCCCCTGATTAGTTCTCTTCCCTGATTATTTCCACAGGTGTTCCTTATTCCCTTGTTTGTTCCTTTTTGTATATAAGCCCTTTTAGTTTCTTTTGTTTCCTTGTTAGTTCTTGCATGTGTTATGCTCTGTACTAGGTTTCCTTGTTTTTTTTTTCCCTTTGTCCTGAGTTTTCCCCTGTTTTGTTAATAAAGCTGCACATAGATCCACAACCTCTGCCTGCCTACGTCACAGCTGCATTGTAGAATCCCAATTATCATCTGTATTTTTTATCTATGGTGGTTGTTAATCGTCACCATCACTGAGATGTGTATGCTGAGTGTTGATATCTGTGCTTGCCTGTTTGACAATTTATGATAAAATAGTTCATGAGCGATAAAACCAACCAAATTATAACCTAGCTTTGCAAACATCCCTTTCTCATTGTTCCTTTAAAATTATTCTACTTCTTTACTTTCATTGCATCATATAGTGTTGACTTTACATCGTGATCCGACATAAAGCCAACCAATTAATAGACTAATTTTCTCCATACATCACAGTTATGATATATTGAGTTCTTAAATACAATTGCACCAACCAGGAGAAAGTGTATTATAAATTAACAAGATAAGGTCCCATCCAAAGGAAACACTAAACACCTTAATGATGACTTCAAACGAAACACCATTTTCCCATAATGCTGTGTGAAATTCAAATTACTTTTCATCTGACATCTCAACTAGACATCTCAATTAACTTCTCAACTAGAAATAGCTGTGGAACTCTTTACTAAACAATTTTAGAATGAGACTACTAAGAATTAATTGAACTTTAAAGCTCCCAATAACACATGCATAAATGCAGATGCGAGCAGGCCTGGCCAGTCAATCATTTAAACAAAAATTATGATTTAATTCGTTATTAAATCAATAAAGTTATTTCATTCCTTAACTTAAAGAAATTATGAAAAAAAATGATTCACTTGTCCAAAAGAAGTTTTATCATATGTATGTGTTATCTATATCACGATACTGACCACATTTTTTTTGAGATACTTACCTTGTCCTTAGGCCTGTTGGATCTGTTGACTGGATTTGGGTATTTTAGTCCAGTCAACATAAGACAGTGTTCACATTGACTGGATTTGTATATTATACTTCATTCAATGCTATTGTGATATATTTCTGCAAACGTAATATATATGTCTTCTTAGCAGTGCTGGGTAGTAATGGATTACATGTAATCTGGATTTAATAATCAGATTACAAAATCAAGTACTTGTAATTGGATTAGATTACATTTTAAAATACTCGTGACCAGACTAAAGTTACTTTTTTATAGATTAAATGATTATATATTAACAAGGCAATGACAGTAAATTGTTGATAATTTATTGATTATCCTTATCATTCTTTTTTAAAATATTTTACATTTTTTATTCTAAACCAGCACACCGCTGATATACGTTCGGTAAGTATTTGGGTGTTTTCAGAAGAGAGGGGAAGGGTTGTGTGTGTATTGCATTCAGAACTGAGACTCGCTACTTGCCAGCCAAGGGAAGATGGAGCGGTCTACCTCAACATTTAACCACTGGATCTATAAAGATAATTTCATTTTTAGAATAAAATTACACCAATGGTGTGCAGCTAACACATTGAACTTAATTGCTTCAAAGGATCTAGTGAATGCCATCTTTAATGGTCCTGTCTGCAGGGTACACAATAGTTCAGCTGCAAAATGTGCAGCAATATGAAACAAAGCCCATTGCTCTACTGTTGCTGCTGATGCAGTGGAGTTTATTGCATGAAACTTGACATAAAACTTGATCAGTAAGCAGTAAGGCTTAAAAGTGTTTCAGTGTTTTTAGATGAAAGCTCTGACCTAGCAATGACACTGTTGATTTTATGGTCATTAATGTTCTTAATGTTGCTATTGTTTTATGCACTTAAAATGAACTTGATGTCTCAGTGTTTTGAATTATACATGTTGGCCATGCACTGTCATTGCTGTTAGATTGAATCTATATTTCATGTAATGTTTAATGCAATTTTTAAAAGAGCTCTTTTTGTTATTAATATAGAATGGAATAATTTTTTACTCTGTACTTTTATGTTAAAATGATTATCCTACTCAAATGCATGTAACGTAACATAAAATAAAATAAAATAAGGTTGAAAGTAATCCATTCAAATTAGATTACTTAAAAAATGTAATCTATGAGATTACTTTACTGATTAAATTTTTTGTCATGCAATTTTTAATCAGTACCGACCAGCACTATTTCTTAGGTACACACACCTACTTTTTACATCTAAAAAAATTAATATTTACAAACTTATACAGTAAGATAACATGTTTTATATATCTTATGTTAAATATATTGCCATTTTAGCTGTTAAGATAACGGTAGTCATTTCTTTTTTTTAAATACATTATAATTGTTGACATTTTTGACCAATGCTGCATTTCCTGTGTAAGGCAACGTGACTTGTAATGTACGGCATTACCGATGATCCACTAGATAGAAGGTGGCACAAAGTTTTACTTTTATTTTCCTCTTTGACCTTATTGGAAACCAACAAAGATTATGTTAACTCAATGCCAACTCAGTGTTTGCTGGCTAGACAGTCAGTGACCACAGTGACCTCTCTTCCTCCAGTCCTCAAATATCTTGTTTTTAATTTCACTGTTTACACAAATTCTATATCAAAGTGACTCAGAGGACCACCATGAAAGCAAACACTAGTGTCTTGAACAAGACAAAATACCAATCTACTGAAACCCCTCCCACTCATATACACAGAGAGAAGAGAGAGAGAGAGAGAGAGAGAGAGAGAGAGAGAGAGAGAGATTCTTTCTGAGGTGCTGACATCTGCTGTAGGCTTTAGGATGGAATATGATACTCTCCCATAGTCTGCACATGACCTCCACTGTGACAGCACAGCATACAATACCTTTCCACTTTAGTTAGGGATCCATCAGCAATATTTCTTACATACCTCTAGAATTCAGCTACAACAAGTAAACCTGTAACAGTCAAAATAATGCCTATTAAAGTGCAAAAGACATACCTAATTAGGTATGTCTATTAAAAGTGTCAATTATGCCTCAAAAACCACTTCCTGTCATTTAATTCATTTTGAAACATATTTTGCCAGTCTGTTTGTCCAAATGCGATAATTACACTTTCCATAATCCTAAAAATAGAAATGTATGAAAACATACAATGAGCAATGTCTTAGCATCACCAACTGATATTTTTGTGAGTATGCTACACTTTTATACAATTTATTGCAGGATTTTTTACTTTTGTGCATTATTTGTGCAAAATAAAATACAATTATTTATATATAATAAAATAAATCTAAAAATCTGATAATGACAGCTAGATCCAGTTCTTCAGATTCCACATGCTGTCCTGGCCCTTCCTCTGAGTTTTTTTCCTCCTCTGTAGTGGTCTAAGGCAGAAAGTGAATTGCTTTGCCATTGCATCATTTGTCTGCTAGAATCACTTCAGTGTGTGCCCTTCTCTGATTGTTTAGTCTGCCATAAGAATCTACAGGGGTAACAGGCACGTAAGGAACCCATTGACAACAGGGAGATGAGATTAACCACATGAAAAGGCCTTTATGGGTTGATGCATTGAGCAGGGAGAAGGAAATTACTTACACAGGGGTAAGTGCACTGTCTGCAGCTTTGATATGACAAATTGAGAAGGTCTTTAACATTTCCCTTAAGATGCATTAGGCATTGTTCACTTCACAATGATGAAACACCAAACAAAAGGATGTAATGATTAAGACATAAGGCCCGCCACAGGCAAACAATTGAAGAAAATAATGGGGTCAAGCCATGTTCCAAATGGTCACACCCATTCTTGAAGCCTTTCCATAAGCATGTAAAGCAGTCATGAACTAATGATTAAAGTATTCTCATGGTCATTTGCCAGGCGGACAGGGGCGTTCTTTTATATTCTTAAATAATTATGAAAAAAGTCATTAATATTAATTTTAGTGTTGCTATGTAAAAATGAAAACTTGACAATAAGCACCACTGTCAATAATAATAATAACTGAACAAAATGACTCTTACAAAAAACATAATTTGTGGCTGTTCACACCAAACAAATGTTTTAGGTCTTATTGTGGTGTGTTTTTTTTTTATTATTATTGTTTTTCTATGTATATAGGCTGATGCGATGATGGATGAATTTGACCCTTGTGCTGCGTTTTACTCTTTTTATAGCATCTCGCACAGGAGTGCTGCATTTTTTAAAAGTAGCCTATTACTTCAGTAGATTTAAAACATGAAATATGTTCATATGTATGTCTCTTTATGTTTCTGTGGCAGCTGAATTGTTCGGAGAGAGAAGTTTTTTGTTTTTCTGCTGGTAACCGGTTAATTTTATTCCAATCATTTTAATCCAATAAATGTCCAAAAAATAATAGGCTCTCTTTTTAATAGAATATAAGAATGCACTTTGCATTTTTTGATTCTGAAGGAAAATGCCAGTTTAAAAACGACTGTTATTTAAATAAAAATTATTTGGCCGCAAAAGGTGACGTTTAGTCCGTACGTGTCCACGCAGTGTGTGTGTGCATGCATGAGAGAGAGATTTAGGCTATTAATTGATTTTAGGTGGCCAAAAAAATATTGGAAATATTTGAAATATTTTTGGGGATATATTTGATATTAAGAACACATTTATTGAAAAGACTTGTTATGATTTGTGTCTGGAAATTTCGCTTACATGCGAAAACATTTTATCCCTTATTTTTGCTTATTTTGGGTTAGGCATGTTGCTTATATTTTGAGCTTGATTTTCCATAACGGGTGCCTTGTTTTTCTTGTGAAATCTGGAAACACTGCAACAGAGTACTGAAAAGTGTTTTAGAAACTAACTTAAAAGCAAAGTAATCCGTCAAGTAATCTGATTACAATTTAAGTAATGTTTGTAGTGGATTACTTTTTGAGTAACTTACCCATCACTGGCCAAGAACAGTGAGACACCTGCGTTCTGCTCGATTCGTGGTGCTGTGTCTAGCTTTTAATTCGTGCAATGCTTAAATATTTTTTAACAATTCACTGTATTAGGCTAATATTTTATATAACAATAACTGTAATAATAACTCAGGTATTTTGGCAGAAACGATGGTTAGGCCTACTATGGTTATTTTGTTGGAAAAAGGCATAAAATAATTTGAATGATCTCAGACCCACACACACACACACACACGGTGGAAATGGGAGTTTTTCTCTCCAATCGACTGCAGCGGCAGCAGCAGCAACTTTTGAATGGTTCACGCCTCTCCGGGGAGTTTCCTCCAAGGAGAAGTTTTACTTTTATGTATAGCACCTGTTGTGTCGCCAGTTGGCCGTCTGCGCTCTCCAAAAATTCGGAGCCGCCGTCACAGACACCTCGCAAGACGTACATTTTCTTTCTGAACGTTTCTGGACGTTAAGCGCTTCAACTGTAATTTTATCCAGAATTGATAGCAAGTTACATTGTTTGGGAATTAAATGTGATTGGTTCTGAACAACGTTATGCATTGCGTACACTTTACGCGAATGGACTACGTATGTTTGCAGGGAAAGTGGAACACTTTGCAAACGGTCACGTGTTTGTCTCGCATTTGAACAGAGCATCGTAAATTGTGAGATAACAGTCATACACATTTTCAAATGTTCTCTTGAATGTTTATGTGCGAGAGTTTTTCCAGAGTAATTTAGCGAACAGGTGCGCGCTCACAAAGTTACACTAATAAATGCGCGCTGCTGCGTCCACTTTGAGCAGATGCTTTTCAAGGAACTTTCCACAAAGAACTTTCCGCAGTAAAAAACAAAGAAGATCTCCGGCCGATCAGGATTATGTGGACTTTACTTTGCGTGTACGTCTTACAGATGTGGTCAAAGTTGGATACCCGACTCACAAACAATATTCCTGCATGGTGATTGAAACAAAACATTCTAAGTGCCCATAAGCGCCAACAGCCACCATTTATCCAAATGATTCCGTTGCTTCTCTTGATTCTCATATCGTCTCTACATCAGCATGGGTCGGTGGCGGAATCGAGTCACATCAGTAAGATTCACCACGCAAGTACGAAAGAACAAAATGGTAAGTTAAAACAGTCCTCGCATGATTTTTTGTTTTCTCAAACTTCTGATGGTCCCATTTAACTTGACGCGCTCGTAGACGACTGCTTAACCTCTCGGGACACATTGAGTTTCCTTTGCAATTAATGACCACGTTATATTAGGTTCAAACGGCATTATGTTTAGTAGGAAGTTGAAGTTACCTTAGGCTTTCATGTGCATGCAACACACATCAGTATGTGTATTTAAGAGAAAAAAAAAGACTCGGTTTCCTGAGGTGCGATTTCTCTCGGATCGCAGAAAGAGTCTATTCATGAAGCGTGGGGAGCCCCGGGGCCATGATATTTGCTTGCAGGTGAGCTAAAAAGCCCTTGTATAATAATAATAAAGCCAACGTTTCCATTTAACTTTGTCTGCTCTAAAAGTTCACACAAACTAAGTTAGTGGTTGTAAAGCTGAAGTTGGTGGGGACAAGCAAACTGTCACCCATTGCGCACCATTAACTTATGTTGACTTAAGCGGGAGCGCCCCTAACTGTGTCGGGTAAACCAGAGTGGAAACATCCCGCATTTAAACCACGTCTCTGAGCTATCATCGTTTCCATAAATTATGGAACATGCATCACATGTCTACATGGAATGTCTTTATAAAATGTACGTTATTTATTCCAAGGAACCCTATGAAAGTATGAAAAACTTCCTGTTCAAAAACAAACATGTCATATTGAAATTTTTATATTTTAGTGCGCCCACCCAACATGCACCCCATTTGACATACTGTTTGTGTACCTATTTATGTTCTGCCCTTCTGTTTCCCTTCAGTCCAAAATTGCCCAATCTTGTAATCTTTATCTCAAAGAGGCAGACTTACTTCAATTGGCACATCTAGCACATATATAGTCCTCTTCGTTCAGAGCTGTGTGCCAAGGAAGACCCTTGTGAATGCCATTTGATCCTTGGCTGTAACTGCAACTTTATTCCCCAATGACTTGAATGAGGTGAATTGATAGTATGCTCTGCCAAGTATCTTTGAACGGAGTGTCTTGTTCTCTGACTCTCTTTAATTGCCTTAACAGTAGATGCTCTGTCGCTGCCATCTCTGGTTGGTGTTGATGGAGGCAGTTCTTTGCACTGATCCGAGGCTGGTTTTATTTCACAACTGCAGTGTGAGATTGAGGTCAGGTTAAAAAGGTACTCGACCAACTTTTTCCAGGTTAACCTCAATAGAGGGTTTGCCAACCCACAGTTCGCTTAGCCAATCACTCATCTCACAAATTATTTTTCAAGCAATTTAAGTCCAACATTTTATTTTTGTCTTTGGTTCCCCTTCATTGACACTCAAATGAAATTTGTTTTTCATATCTAATATTATAATACAGAATTTGGTTTAGAAATGTACATCTCTGAGCCAACTGAGTGTAGTATGGCATTCACTACAAATAAATAACAAGCTTAATTAGGATAAACTCTTTTGGTCTTTTCATATCTCTGATATTTGTACTTTTAAGTTTGTTTTATAGGTTTGACAAAACAAAAGTACCTCTTAAGTTACACTGAGTGTGAACTGTAAGCAGCTGAATTTAGTTGTTTAAGGTCGACCAATGGATGTTTCCACTATTCCATCCCTACCAGTGAATCAAATGGCACTTCTCGTCTCAGTATTGACCTGACCTTAAAAGTAGCTTCATTTAATTGTTACAACTGACTGTGCTGAAGGTTAGACTCTTTATAGTAATGTCCAAAAGGTTACAACAATGCCAACACTAGAGCTTTGACTGGATTGTTTTACTGCTTAAAATCCCCATTTATTCCCATGTTTTGAGCTAATGAGAGATATCCGCCATCTGAACTTAATTTTAGACCATGGTGTGAAATGTTTGACATCCAGCAGATATATTAAGTGTATAGCCAAATCAACAGTTGCTGATAGTTTGTGGGGATAGTTTGACATGTAAGCAGAAATATGTCTGAACCCAAATGCCTGACAGGTGAAAAGTTGCTCATTAACCCTTGTTGCAACAGAGTACTTTATCATGTGGCCTACCCTAATGATGGAACTACAAATACTTGCACCATAGTCAGATAGCTGTTCACACCTCTGGTTGTATGTCAGCGTTGTATTTGTGGTAATAGAAGAAGGTAAAACACCTCTGACATCCCAGGTGGAGATGTGTGAGAGTCAGCCTCAATAACAACGAATGCCTTATGAGGCTCTGTATTACTGTATAACTCAGTTAGGATTGGGGTTAATGTGGTGCACCAGCTTACTAGGAAATGCAGCGTGCCTCACATAGCACAGTTAAGTGTGTGTGAAATCACAGAGATGGCATGTGTGTAATGATTAAGGTCAAGAATTGCTTGAAAGCTCACAAGCAACACTTTAAAAAAGTGAAAGTTTTACACTTAAGTCTGTTGTCAACTGTCTTTTTCTTTCAGATTCATAAGTTTATCAAAGTGTTGTATTTATGCATTTTTATACAGTAACTTGTGTTTTTGTTACAGATGGAGGACATATTGAAAAATATATATATTTGTTGAGTTACAAACAAAATTCATTGACGTGTTTTAGAAAGTAACTTAATTGTGAAGTTGGTAATGTGATTTTATTTTTCAATGATCACTAAATTAATCTTATAACCCACAACAAATTACCTCTAATGCTGTAACTATAAAATAAATTATGGCAATTTTCATAAAAAAAACCACATAATTTAAATTCTATTCCCTCACTACCCCGATATATTGATATAAGTTCATGGTAAATATTTGTTTAATATCTGTGATGTGTGGATTTGAAACCTTACAATTTCTGTCTGTTCATTGGACAGATTTCTCCTTTATTCCTTTTCAATGCTGTTTAGAATGTTGGGGCCGAGTGCTTGAGACTGGTCCACGTGTAAATGCACGTCACTGTTCTGATCTGTCCATTGAGCCATGCTGACTGATCCGGGTAACGTTACCTTTCGTGTTTGGGACACTTGGCATTTTTATATTTCTTGTATGGAACTAAAAACGACAGTGCTTAATCAGAGAGTCAACCAACTTTGTTGTCGTACCAGTGCAAACTCTTACAAAGTTTAATTGCACTGTTAGGAAAAATGGTCGCAAAATTAGTCTCAGTCTGGAGCCCTGATTTATTTTGTGGAATCTGATAATTTTCTACAGCACACCTGACAATCTTTTATAGCACACTAGTGTGCTGTGGCACAGTGGTTTGGAAATGCTCACTTACCCGACACTGATCAGTATGTGTGTTTACTGGGATTCGAATTTGTTATGTTCTGACATGGTCTACCATTTGAGCTACAGAAACAACATTGATCGTAAAACGTTTAATACTCATTATGCAGCTCTAATTAAGTACTTGTGTATATATTATAGTTTGGTCTACCAGTTGAAAACCACATATGTAACAATTTAACAATATAATATAAATATATATTGTGGGGACTCAATTTCTATGAAATTTGAAATATAAACCTGCATGTACAATCCATTTCTCAAAGGAGAGCTAAATGGTTTAGGTATTGCTTTTGTTGTAAATACTTCTGAGGAAAATGGTTCCCAGAACTCTAAGACTGTGTGGCAGCTGGCAGTGCTCTTGCTTGGCAGACTCCTTTTTATGTTGCATAGCATTTCAAGTTTATACTGCAATTGTGAATTGTGCATGTACTGTGGGTCGTGGCTAGCAAACGCAAATCAAAAGGATTTTAAATACCCAGTAGTCCAGTGAAATGTAACAACCTTTGTGGTAACACACACAGACCCACACAAATCGACACACACACCTGAGACAAATGACTCCCTGTTAAAGTAAGAGATTACCCCAGTCCTTTTTCAACAAGGCCTTCTCGCTGTATTACTGTAGGCATTGAAGTTTGCTGTCTGTCGGCACACTATACCCTGCCAATGCCCGAGTTTCTAAACTTAAATTCGACCAAGTTTTTTCATTGAAAACCTTAAAGAGAGAGTTCAGCCAAAAACTGATCTGAAAATTCTCTCATTTACTCACCCTCATGCCATCCCAGATGTGTATGAATTTCTTTCTGCAGCAGAACATAAATTTAGATTTTTAGAAGAAAATGTCAGATCTGTTGATCCTCCCAAAGCAAGTGAATGGTGTCCAGAGCTCAGGAGGTACAAAATTGACAAAGGAGGCATACAAGTAATCCATACTCCAGTGGTTAAATCTGTATCTTCCGCAACAATAGGATAGGTGTGGGTGAGAAACAGATCAATCTTTTAATATCTTTTTTTTTACTACCAATCTCCACATTTGACCAGCACCAGTATGTGGCTTAATGTGAAAGTGAAATTCACCACCAATTAATCTGTTTCTAACCCACACCCAGGGCAGCATTAAGGTACTGTGGGACCTATGGGGGCTACGTTGTTACTATGTCCATGCACTACATCGACGCATATTGCTGTTGCACAACATCTCCATGTTTACATCAGCATCTACCTCTGCATGCATTTACATACCCTTCCTCCCACCATTGTCGGGTGGCAGAGGCATAGTTGAAAATTCTGTCATCCTTTACTCCCTCATGTTGATCCAAACCTGTATGACTTTCTTCTGTGGAACACAAAAGGAATTGTAAGGCACTAATAGACAGTATGTTTGTCTCAGTCAGTATTGACTTTCATTGGATCTTTTTTCTATTAAATGATTTTCTTTTTAATTGCCAATTTTCTTTATTGCCCTAACATCACTTTTCATGTTTCATTGAAGAAAGTAATTTGGGTTTGGAAAAACAAGGGTGAGTGGCCTAAATAATGAAAAAAATATGTACATTTTGTGGTGAGTTATCCCTTTTAAAAGGACGATCTTCTGGGACTTTGAAGACATTATATGCACAATATATAACTAGTTTGTTTAAAAGGAAATCTCTTTTCATTCACCCATCTAGAATAGAAAATTGCATGGTTGCAGTGTCCATGTTTTTGCTGTCAACACACTTGAAAGGCAACGCAACAGATTTGGCAAGTAAGCAAGTCAGTGCCTGTGTGATGTTTGTCATGACGGACAGTGAGTGTACATTCCTACCCCAAACAGGGCTCCAATTTACAGGGATCAGCAGCAGGACTGGGGAGTTTCTATATGGAACTGGGTCACAGCCTTGGATTTTTTTTACCTTCTATAATTTTAGTCTTTCTGTCTTTTGTGGTGGCACCACCTGTGCCTCCATCAACCTAATACCCATAATCCTGTGAATGATATGTCCCCTCTTCTCAGTTAAATATAAGATCAAGAAATCTTTGGTTTGCTTACTGAAATGGACATTGCAAGATAATTTCACCATGAACAGTAATGGTCTACTTACCCTTCTTTGCTTAGGGAATCAGGCCCCTGTTCCCCTCTTTAAGGTCATTTTAGTGTCTCCAGTCTGCTGTGGTCACTCAGGGCTGGGATAGTTTTAAGTTTGAATATTTTTGTAATCCTAGAAGCAGTGAAGACCTTTGGCCAACTGCTTCTGATTTAGGACAAAGAAAACACAGGAATCAGATTTTAAAGACTGTAATTGTGCTACATTGCTGCTTCCTCCTGTCTGCTAAGCGCTAATTGTTGATGATATATAACATCTAGGAGTTCTTAATGTCTTTTTGGCCCCAGGCAAGTGCACTTGTAATGTTGAGCCCGGAGTTGATTTTTCAAAATCCGTAAATCTCATATTCCACTGACAACAAATATGATACCAAAGTGTTTTGGCTTCAGTCAAATGTGCATAACCACAAATAGGTATTTTATCTCTCATTATACAAACCTACTCGCTTGTCTCCAGACAGGAAGTTTACACCTCATTAAACACTCAAAACTAATTTATATATATTTGTACATTTGACAGATGCTTTTATCCAAAAGGAATTACAGTGCATTGAAGATATACATGTGTCAGTGTGAGTGTTACAATTGATCAGCTGATATGGTGCTAACAGTGCTAAGGTTGTGGGTTTGATTCTCAGGGGATTCATGAACTGTTACAATATATATACTTTGGATCCTCTGTAAGTTGCTTTGGATAAATGTCGCAACAAAATGCATAAACAGTTGTTCACTGGGGAACAAACCCATGGTCTTGGTCATTGCTATGGCCATCAGTGGTTCCCAACCCTGTTCCTCAAGGTCCCCCAACACTACACATTTTGTTTATCTCCCTTATCTGACACACCCAGTTCAGGTCTTGGAGTCTCCACTAACAAGCTAATGAGTTGAATCAGGTGTGTTTGATAAGGGAGATATCCAAAATGTGTAGTGTTGTGGGGGCCTCCAGGAACAGGGTTGGGAACCACTAGAGAATGCAACAGTCTGGTTGCAGAAGTAAAATTCCCATTCATTTTTCCATGGGGAAATGTATTTATGATAAAAATGATAAACTCTGAGGTTGTTAATTTATGGCATACAGCATGCTTCAGTTGTAGCCATTGGTCCTCGTTACTTCATCTTTATTTATAAAAAGTGTTTAAATAGCGGAATTTCTGGATAATAATTGCACTACTCAAACAAGCTTTGTGCCGACTATGCTCTTAAACTACAAACTATTATCTGAATTTTTGCAATAAAATCGACATATGTTTGTATACATATAATCAACAACTTATAATCAATAGTTTGATAATTTTCTAATTTGATTACTGAATTTGCAATGCTTCATGGGATTGTAGTTCATGCCCTAATGTAAGATGTTAAGTACAGTCTTGTACCTTTTGTCTATTTGCCTGATTTTCACTATTTTGCTTCAAAATCGAAGTTTCTAATGGGGCTCTCAGAGCTGGTTGGTTTGATTAGTGGCTTGGAACTCTTTTTATGAGTAATTTTATTAAATCCTTATGGAATAAATTAATGGGGAAAAATAATTCCAGAACCAAGGCAGTTGAAAAAGTTGTGCACTATAGGAATAGATGTATAAACAAATAATGCTTTCAACAGCTCAGTTCCAGCATTAACACTGACCATGGGTTCATTGGCCATCTGCCAATGGCTCTCTGCTTGTCTAGACAGAAGGGGTGGGGCATCTAACCCTCAGGTCCAGCTTACATTGTGCCACTACTTCCTGTCAATCACTACCAGACAACAGCACTTCCTCAAGCTTTGACCCATCCCTCAACTTGACACTATGCTCCCTTTCTTTATTCATCTTACCTGTCACTCCCAGGCAGTTTGAAGACCAATGTTTATGGACTTTTTAATAAGCAAATACTTAAGCAGCCTTTAACAGCTTGTTTTGTTTCAGAGTTCATGAAAAATCATCTTTATTTTCTTAAAACATTACACCGTATACTGAAAATAAGTTGATTTGTGGGGGATGCGGCGAGGTGCTGGTTCAGTTTGAATGGGTTTAGTTGCCCTCACAAAAGCTTGCCCCCTGGTCATTTAATCCTCTGTGCTGAAACAAGTGAATAACCTGCAACTGTTTGCTAGGGCAAGTGATCTGCCGGAACAGATAATTCTATGCTCTTAGGCATAAGCTGTCTGTGGTTATTGCCTGTTTTCAGAACAAACTGGATTCCAGAGGCCTTAGAATTTTTGGCAACAGGTAACTGTGATGACTTTGGTTCCTATCTCTTCAAGGCTTGTCTACATACCTTGGCAGATGTCAGCACTCGCTGTTAGAAAGGTGTTTTAAAGTGCCACTCCCTTTTTTTTTAGTACAAGGAAGACAAATATAAGCTGAGCTTCACCCCATTCCTCTTCTTCAGTTAACTAATTTTAACAAGTTGTGTTCACACTGCCAGCTACTTTGTCACTGCGTGTCGCCAGTAGCTGGCGGTAAGGTTGCTAGTGTGTATGGAGAGTCTAAACAGCACTGTTTCTTTACATTTAATACTATTATTAAAATATTAGAATCACGTGAGCTCTACCATCTTCTCTCATATTGGCTGTCGCATCCGAAAGTCGCTCTTCATTTGCATAAAGTTAAACATTTCTCAACTTTTGTCACGTCGCTGTACATGCCCGCATCCGGTCGACATCGCTCATGTTGCGGGAAGATGCCAGCTCTCATTGAAAATGAATTGTGTGTGTGTGTGTGTGTGTGTGTGTGTGTGTGTGTGTGTGTGTGTGTGTGTGTGCGTGTATTTATCACTTTGTGGGGACCAAATGTCCCCATAAGGATAGTAAAACCCAAAATTTTTGACCTTGTGGGGACATTTTGTCAGTCCCCATGAGGAAAACAGCTTATAAATCATACTAAATTATGTTTTTTGAAAATGTAAAAATGCAGAAAGTTTTCTGTGAGGGTTAGGTTTAGGGGTAGGGTTAGGTTTAGGGGATAGAATATAAAGTTTGTACAGTATAAAAACCATTATGTCTATGGAAAGTCCCCATAAAACATGGAAACACAACGTGTGTGTGTGTGTGTGTGTGTGTGTGCGTGTGCGTGTGCTTGTGCGTGTGTTGTTAGCCAGCTTATATATCTATTAAAATACACCTCTCACTGCAGATAGGTTTAAAACTAGATTACATTAATATCCTGGCATTGGTGTAAACAACAACTTCTACATAGCTTGTATGCATCTGTAAGATTTAATTAGTGGTGCTTGCAAAGCATCACTATTGTAATCTCACATACTTATTATTTTTTTTATTTTTATATCTCCGTACAAAAATTCGGCACCTAACTCGTCCCGCACCGTTTGGCGTAGACCCACGAATGAGGTGTCAAATCGAACGGCCTATTGAGGACACGTGTGCTGTGACTTTTATAAGCGATCGGGGGTACGGTATTTGCCCCAGGGGCAAAAAAGCGGCCGAAAAATCCCATAGACTTAACATTGCAACAAACTTTGACGCGTCACAGCTCCGAGCGAGGATTTCGCAGAAACGTGTGATTCGCCACATTTGAAGAGGCTGGCAGGCTCTGTAAGAACGTACCTCAATATGGGGTAAGTGTTGCACCCCTGGGGGGCAGGGCTGCCCAAAGTTGCCCCCATTGACTTACAATGGTGTAGGACGGCCCATGAAATGAAATGGCATAGGGATTTTGTATTGAACATAGCTCTGGATCACAGTGTCATAGAGACAAGGGGGCGGGCTCATTTTACTCAGACGACCAATCAGTCTCTCAGGATCATTTCTATCAAGCCACGCCCTAGCAACAATTTAGAGCACCTTAGCAACCCATAGACTTCTAATGAAAGAGATCAAAGGGATATCTACGGATAGAAGTGTCATAGAAACACAAGGGTGGTCTCGTTTGACTCTGGGCAGCAAACAGCCAATCATGAATCACCTCAACACTTCCTAGCCCCTCCCTAGCAACCATTGTCGAGCACCATAGCAACCAAAATCCATACAGGGATATCTTCCATTCTGAATGTCACAGAGGCATGGGAGTTGGTTTATATCATTCATACTGACAAGCAGCCTTTGGAGATTCACGATTGGCAGCTGCCAAGCCACTCCCTAGCAACTAAACAGAGTACCCTAGCAACCGAGTAACAAATCACGTATTTCTGCACCAGAAAATCGTACAGACTTCTGGGTTCATTTCTTTCAACCAGGACGGCAAGGAGACTTCATTAGTATCACTATGGTAACTGCCTAGCAACCAGATGGGGTTACCCTAGCAACTGAGCAACAAATCACATATCTCTGCACCAGAAAACACTACAGAATTCCGGGTTGACTTATTTCACTCAGGATGGAAAGGAGCCATGTATTGTATTACCTTGGTAACTGCATAGCAACCACACGGGCTTACCCTAGCGACCGAGTAACAAATCACATATTTCTGCACCAGAGAATCGTACAGACTTCTGGGTTGATTTATTTACGACCATAATTTTTGCTCTTCAAGTTACAACATGCTGTTTGACGAGTTTCGCCACGGCAAGCACCACTCACATTTTCTTCAGGAAATGTACCCATCTAGTTATCTTTGCTGTTTCCTTTGGTTTGTAGTGGTAAATATTACTGAAGTGGCAGGCATTCAGTCCAAAGGATTTTTGTAGGTTTTACTATTTTTCAAACTATGTGAGCCTGGCAAATGAAAAATATTTTTTGCACTTAATAAAGCATGTTTCCACAATGTTTATGATTGGGAGGATCGCTGATTGAGCACGCCAGCCCACACACAAAGACACACTCTATTAGCAAAATGGTATGCCATTATGATTGCTGTTTGTTCTGTGGTTCTGAATTGAGGGAAATATTTAACTTTTAAAAACCACACCACTGTGATATCATTACCACATTCAGCCTCTCTCTGCTAACCCCTGGCTACAGTTTTTGTGCAAGCGAGATTGATAATCCTCCACTTGAAATCATGTGAAAAATGTGAAATGTATTACTAATGTAATAAACTGTCCACCAGCCACTGAGAATTCACTGAAGCCTGACCCTTGTTCAAATTTCCATGTTAGCACTTGACATGTTTTAGATGTCATAAAAATGGCACAAAATGTGGAAAACTGACAATGTTCTATAAACATACAAAACAATACGCTACTTCAGAGACGTGGCCTTGCAGGTAGTTCACATTGTCCGATATGTTGCATGGTGGCTCTTATGTGCAGCTGACCAAAGTTCAAATTTGACTTGCAATCCTCCACCTTCTCCCATTTGTTTTCTGTCTCCTTTTATCACTATCTCTTGTCAATAAAAATGTCAGAAAGAACAAAAACAGTGCTGTACTTTTCTGTGTAAATTTTGGCTTGCTCGCCCCGGTTACTGTTCACTTGCATTGTATGGAAAAGAGGAAATTGGACATTCTGCTGTATGCCTTGTTTTTTGTTCTGTGTAAAAAGAAAAATCATACAGATTTCAGACAACATGAGGGTGACTTTCATTTTTGGGTGAGCTATTTCTGTAACATTGTCTTTTCCACACACTATAAACCCTAATAAGTTGAATCTACTCAAATGTTTTGAGGAAAGTCATTCCCTCAATTTAATGAGTAATGGTGCCTAACAAAACTCCTTTTTTTTTTTTTTTTTTTCTCAGTTCACCTAATGTGGTCTTTCAATTGAATTAATTTAAATATTTAAGTACATATAACTTAAAAGGCAAGTATATGTAACTCAACTTTTCAATTAATATATTGTTGTTTACTTAAATTGAATGAGCTATTAATAATGCCAAGTAGTAATTACTTGTTTTTAATTAACAGCTTTGTTAAGGTTTGGTCCCTTACACTTCCATAAAACATACTGGTTTAACAGCATATTAACCATATTTATTAAAAGAACAAAATACAATCATGCTTGTAGTAAAATTACAGCTACACACTGCACAACTGGAAAATGAATGGTGGAAAATATTAATATTAACGTCTTGGTTACTGTTGTAACCCCCGTTCCCTGATGTAGGGAACGAGACGTTGTGTCGCTGTAGTGACACTAGGGGCGCTCTTAAGAGCCCCAAACACCTCTGATCTTTGAGAAAAGGAAAATGGGTATTGGTGAGTGGAATTTGCATGCCACTCCCCCAGACATACAGGTATAAAAGGAGCTGGCTCTCAGCCACTCATTCAGGTTATGCTCCGAGGAACCAAGACAAGGTTCTGGACATTTCAGCGGGTAGTACAGCATTGTGGCTAGAGGGACACAACGTCTTGTTACCTCCATCAGGGAACGGAGGTTACAACACTAACCAAGAAGTTCCCTTTCTGTCACACTCTTGACATTGTCGGTGTATTGACACTAGGGGTCCCTATACGAAATGCCACAACTAGCTGAACTGAGTTACATGGACTGCAGGTGCAAGCAAGCCACTGCATACCTAAAAGCAGGTGCACTCAGTCTGCACATTGCCTCCCCCCAATTCCCCAAAAATGTAGCGTAGTTCCACACACCCCGAGTGGGAAGACATATCTACTATGGGAACAGGCCGTGCCAGCCGCATACTTTTTTCTCCCCACAGAGTGACTTTTTTTCGGCTATGGCAAAATGTATTTGCGTCGGGGAAGGTGTTCTTTCCCAGGAGGGAAAGACACCACGGAGACCACATCTTGCCAGAAGGGGAGGTTAACATGTACCAATACGTCGCATGGGATTAGGTCCTACCCAGAGGGGAGGAGCTCTACAAATGCGGCGACCATGGAAAAGGGAGCTCTGCCCTTGGAAGAAGTGGACCTACTGACAGTGAAACCATACTGCAGAAAATACATCACGGGGTTACCACAGGTAACCAGCACATGTGGAGCACATACCCCAGTACAGGGCATCCTAGCGCACGTACTGGCAAATTTGCCAGCCACAGGGCTAGGGAGGAAAGACATCCAGGGTCCATGGACTCGTGAACTTGCATGGGGGGGGGGGGAAGCACACGTCTTCCCCTCCCGGAGGGGAAAGGCGCTGTACGCCAGCGGTACACCCAGCCAGCTTCCCATGATACTTACCTGTTTGGACCTGACAACACGTGGGACTAAACTGGCTCAACCCAGAGATTATGAAATCTTGTGAAGGTATCGGGTGTTGCCCACTGCCCTGCAGATGTCTGCTAGAGAGGCGCCATTGGCTAGTGCCCAAAAGGACGCTACACTCTTCATGGAGCGTGCTTGTAATATCAAAGGGGCGGGCACGGCCTGGTATACCAAGCAATGGCATCCACGCTCCAGTGGGCAAGCCTCTGTTTGGAGACTGCATTCCCTTTCCTCTTTCCACCAAAGCCGACAAAGAGCTGTTCCTTGTGTCTAAAGCTCTGCGTGTGATCCAAGTACAGCTGTGGCTGAAAGTATTGGTAGTGACATTTTTTTGTTTTGCAAAGTTTGCTGCTTCAGTATTTGTAGATAGTTTTTTCACATGTTTCTATGGTATACTGGAAAACAATAAGCGTTTCATACGTTTTAAAGGCTTTTATTGGCAAAAACACAATTTATGCAAAGAGTCAATGTTTACAGTGTTGATCCTTGTTGTTCATAACCTCTGCAATTTGCTCTGGCATGCTGGATATCAGCTTCTGGGCCAAATCCTGACTGATGACGGTCCATTTTTGACTTATTAGTGCTTTGATTTGATCTAAATTTGTGGGCTTCTGTTTGTCCACTCACCTTTTTGAGGTTTGACCACAGGTTCTCTATGGGATTAAAATCCGGGGATTTGCCTTGCCACTGATACTAAAATTTCAATGTAATGATCTCCGAGCCACTTCATTATCACTTTTGCCTTGTGACATTGTGCTCCATCATCCTGGAAAATGCACGAATCATCACCAAATTGCTCCTGGACCGTTGGGAGAATTTGCTCTTGCAGGATGTTTTGATGCAATTCTTTCTGGCAGTGTTTTTGGGCAGAATTGTGAGAGAGCCCACTCCCTTGGATGAAAAGCAAACCCACACATGGAAGGTCTCAGGATGCTTAACTGTTGGCAGTTAAGCATCCTTCTCCGGATTATCTATTTTCCAGATGTCCCAAACAGTCGGAAGGGGGCTTAATCAAAGAAAATATCTTTGCACCAGTCTTCTGCTGTCCAATCCTTGATGTTTTTCTTGGAGAGAAGTGGCTTCTTCACTGCCCTTCTTGACACCAGGCCATTGTCCAAAGGTCTTCGCCTCTCTGTGCATGCAGATGCACTCACACCAACCTGCTGCCAATATTGATGAAGCTCTGCAGTGGTGGTGATACGATTCCGTAGCTGACTCCTCAGTAGGAGATGGTCCTGGCGCTTGCTGGACACTATGGGACGTCCTAAATCCTTCAAAGAGAGAGGTTCTACTGCAGTGAAGTTCTTGATGATCCGGTAAATGGTTCTTTCAGGTACAATATTCTTTGCAGCAATTTCCTTGCATGTGTGGCCATTTTGATGCAAAGCGATGATGGCTGCTCATATTTCTTTAGAGGTAACCATTGCTAGCAAGAATACAATGATTGGAAGCACTTCTTCCCTCCTTTTATAGCAGACAGTCTGCTATTATAATCCAATCAGAATGATAGTAATTTAGACTAGTACTCGTTCACACTTTCCCAGGTGCTGCTAATATGATTACTGAAATGATGTTGGCTGGTAATTTTGTGCCAGGACCAAAAAACTGTGAAATTTGGGTTTTTGTTATCAAGTTTTTTTGCAATTATTTAAAATGCATCTGATCACTCTGCACAATAATCTAGAAACGATGTGAATCAACAACTGAAGCAGAAACATTCGCGAAACACAAATTGTATGTCACTACCAATACTTTGGCCACGGCTGTAGATGCGCAAATCACGCACCGGACACAGCAACGATAAGGCTGGGTCTGCCGCCTCCTGGGAGAGCGCTTGTAGGCTCACCACCTGATCCTAAAAGGGGTCGTGGGAAGCTTTGGCACATAGCCCAGTCGGGGAGAACTCCATCTTGATGGACATGAGCACTGTCAGGAGGACAGCCTTCAATGAGACCATCTTTAGTTCAACTACACTAGGGGCTCTACGCAGGCCCAGGAGGACCACGGAGAGATCTCACGAGGGAAAGAGGCATGGCCTAGGAGGATTCAGCCTCCTGGTGCCTCTCAGGAACCTGATGATCAGGTCGTGCTTCCCCAGGGACTTACCATCAACCGCGTCGTGGTGTGCCACTATAGTGGCCACATACACCTTCAAGGTGGTGGGGGACAGCCACCCCTCCAGCCTCTCCTGCAGGAAGGAAAGCACTGACCCGACTCTGCATCTCTGGGGGTCTTTGCCTCGGGAAGAACACCAATTTGCGAACAAATGCCAACGCCAGTGGTAGGCCACTTAGATCTTCCGCATCCCATCCAGGGGCCAGACATGGAGGTTCCAGAGGTCTGGGCGCAGGTGCCAGATGGTGCCCTGTCCCTGAGAGATGAGGTCCTCCCAGGGTGGGGCTGTCGCAAGGAGCGTGAGTTCAGAGAACCAAGTCTGGGTGGGCCATTACGATGCCCCGAGGATGACCTGTTCCTTGTTCTCCCTGACTTTGCACAGAGTCTGTACAAGCGGGCTCAGTGGGGGGAACGCATACTTGCACAGCCCCTGGTGCCAGCTGTGTGCCAGCACATCTGTGCCAAGGAGAGCCTCGGTCAGAGAATACCAGAGTAGGCAGTGGAAGGATTCCCGGGAACCAAACAGGGCTACCTCTGCTTTGCCTAATCTATTCCAAATCAGTTGGACCACCTGGGGATAGCTTCTCCACTCTTCCCTGAGCATCTCCTGCCTCGACAGCACGTCCGCTGTATGGGTGAGGTCGCCTGGGATGTGAGTGGCCCGCCGCAACCTCTGTGCTGAGGGGAACCTTGAAGCACTTACCTTGCTTACCGGGCAAGTGAATGCCTCAAAGGTGTTGCCGAATAGGCCGATCTGGGAGATGGTGGCATTGAGGAAACAGACCTGGTCGAGATGAAGGATGCCGACAAAGTTCAGTAATCTCTAAATATGAGGGGAAGTCCTTGAAGCACAAGAGTTTGGACCTCAGTTTACTCTGATAACTTTTGTGGAAAACATTACATTTTAGTAAAGCCAACCACTTTCTACCAATTCATTTAATTTTATGTAATTCATAAGAGATTTTAAATAGTTCAATACATTTTCTCTGAGATTATCTATGCAGTCTATTTTGCAGTGCAAACATGTTTCATATCAATCTACATTGTGGTGAAGTCATCAGGTATTCTATGACATATTCAATGGAACTCCTAACTAACCTTTGTTTGCTTCAGAAAGTTCATCAAGAGCTGACCAGCAACTCCCTTATTTACTCTAAAAAATGTCCACGAGGCATGTACTGTGTTTGTGTTCACTGTTGTTTTCTGCACATCGCGGTGCCATTTTGTGGTCTGTTCTGCATAACGTGGCGGCTCATTTAAGCTTATCGCGTCCCTTTTTGAAGCCGTCCCACCAGACCCCTCGCTTCTCCCGATGGCCAGTCCTCCCCTGATCGGCCCCAAAATGCCTCGGCCCACCGGGAAAATGCCCGGTATGCCAGATTACCAGTCCAGCCCTGGTGGAACACCTGCCATGCTCTGCCTCTATCTGTTCGTTCTACCGCATAGTTGACCAACTCGTAGTGTGACCACAAAGGGCCCTTGCCACTTGGTGAGTAATTTGAAATAAAAAAATACAAGTACTTTTTCACCTGTTGTGAATTCAAGTTCAAGAACTCAACGCAGCCAAGTACCCCTATTATACAGCCAGGACTGCCATTCTTGAGCCTGTAGCAAATGCACCTGTGATAATCGTCCTAGTGTGTGGAGTTTTACTCAAGCCTAGAACATTATGAATTACATTTTTAGTTTGTGAAGGATCCTCCTCCAATGTTCTTTTAGAATGTCCAACATGCTGCTCGTAATTAAAATGGGGCGAATCCCGTGGAGGCTTGTGGGACTTCTCGAACTGCAAATAATAGAGGCTCGAGCCACTTCTACCTAGTCCAAACATCATTGTGAACCAACTTACAAATCATGTTCTTATGGGTTTTATAAATTTGTTCGACTAGTCTATCTGTCGGAGGATGGTACATACTGGTCCGAATTGATTTAATCCCCACTAATTCGTATAGTTTGTAGATGGTGCGAGACATGAAGATAGTGCCCTCGTCAGTGAGGATCTCTACACCGTGCCAAAATGTTGCGGAGAGGCACTGCTTCTGGATATCTTGTTGTGTGTTCCACCAGAACTAATGCAAAGTGATCTTATGGCCTAATGAAGTTCATACCCATTCTTTTGAAGGGATCCCCAATCAATGGTAGAGGGTGTTGTGGTGCTTTTGGGATGTCCGATGGATTCACCAGTTGACATTCACTGCATGTTGCATACCACCTACGAACATCTCTGAGAATGCCTGGCCAGTAGAATCAGGCCATGAGTCAGTTTAGTGTTTTATCTTGCCATTTGGATTATGATGAGCTGACTGGAATAACATTTCTCGACAGCTCTTTGTTACTAACAACTAGGTTGTATCTTCTTTGTCTGAGGGTCCTGCGTCACCCAATACAACCGGTCTTTTATAACCGCAAAATACGATTATGAGAGGGTAACCGCTGAACTGATCCAGTACCACAAGGTCGATGACTGCTTCGGCATCATGATTCTCTGCCAGCAGCCACCTCTGAGAAGCATCGCGGAGCTGTTGGGCGAAGGCAAAAAGGTGACCGAATTCGCTGTATGGCTGCTATCTATGTATGGTGACCGGAAGTTTTTGGGCCACGAGCTGGGCTTCCCCGTACAGCAGTGACAGGGTGGTAAGCCAGCCCCATGCTTCAGCCACCTGCTTGAAGAGCTCTATGATTCTTTCTGGATCATTTTGCAGTCCCATCTTCACGGGCGCGATGTGGGGCGGGGCTATGGCATTTGCCAGGGTTGCAGCTGGAGTACTCCCCTGGGTCATCAAGCTCCATAATACCTGTTGGTCTTCTGCCTGGGCTTGGAACAGGACCTGGAAATGCTGCTCCTGCTCCGCAGGTATGTCCAGGAGGGTTTGATGTTGTGTCTAGTGAATGTTGGCAAGCGTCTTGATGACCAGCTAATGGTGAGGACTGCATGAAGGCGCTTTCTCAAATATCCTGGGTTTCAACACCACTGTCACACATTCCTGCTTTATCAATTAATAAGCGGCTAGCCCGATAAATATTCCACGTTCTCCGTATTTATTCAGTTTAATACTTTTCAGTGCTGACAAGCGCGCGCGCACAGAACGGCATATGGCACTTCACTCTCAACTCTCCTTTATCTCTCTGTCACCTCTCACTGCAACACAGAACAGCTGTTAGTAAAATTGCCGGAATCGCTCTCAAACAAATTGCCGCTCGACCATGCCCCCAACTCCACAGTAAGCATTTACCTGTGCCTCACAGAACAGAGCTGGCCATTGGTCAAGCACATCGCTGATTGCAGGTGCTAACTCAACCATCTTTTTGTGCTGAAGTGCAAAGTCAATTTAATTTGTTGTGACTGTAGAGATTCACTGGGTGTTCTCCTTCATTTATTTCCGTTCTTTACGAGCCCTCTTAAGGCTGACAGCATCATGTCCTTTGGGGAAATTGAGTTCACATTTCTTTGGCTTCTTTATTTTTTGCAAGTAGCTCTTCTTCTGGGTTGTTTGCACCTCACTTTCCAGCATTTACGGTTAGGTCAGGAAACCCCAACTTCTGCATCTTTGTTCTAAAATTTTATTGTCTGCTTTTTGGACCTTCAAATGTTGGGTCACCATCCACTCTCATTGAAGGGATCCACCGAGATGAAATTTTCCCCTAAAAATCTTAGTTGCAGTGTTTTGCTGAAGAAAAAATTAATTCATACACATCTCAGATGGCATGAGGTTGAGTAGATATGATAATTAAAATTTTTGGGTGAACTAACCCTTAATCCTCTGGGGTCTGTAGGTGTTTTGGGCCCTGGAGAAGTTTTGACATGCCTTGACATTTGTGCTTTTCAGTTGCTTAAACACATTAATGGCTAAAGTCTGATAACACTGTATTCAACACAAACTGGGCTACAATAATATGTGAGCAACATGAGTTAAGTAAATTTTATTTGTATAGCGCCTTTCACAACACACATCATTTCAAAGCAGCTTTACAGAAGATCATGTTTAAAAATAATTAAATAATAATTGTATTAATAACCCCAGTGAGCAAGCTGAAATTGACTGGAAAGGAACACAAAACTCCATAAGATGTTGATTAGTGGAGAAAAATAACTTTGGGAGAAACCAGACTCACTGTTTGGGCCAGTTCCCCTCTGGCTAACATAATGAATATAATGTAAATATTACTTATGTATAGTTTAAGTCATGGTTTAAAATTATTAAACTAAGTAAGTGTTAAGGGTCAGTGTTTAAACATTGATTTTGTTTGAACTGTAAGATTAATGACCAATGTCTTTGAAGTCCATCCTGGATTAACTGCAGAAGGTCACATAGATGCAATTGTCCTTGTTAATTGGCTGATGAAGGCTTTTGTTGGCAATTGTTAGTCTATGCATTCAGTTGATCCTCTGAAGTCCATCATAATAGACTGATGTGTGTACATGTTTGTGTTTTTGAGAAAATAACATTTATGCATGATTTTTAAGTCATTGAAATAAGGCCATATAACACATACTAAACATTTGTACACAAGCCTTTTGAGAACTGGATCTTGTAGCCTAGAGTTTTGCTACAAAATTATGTGAAAACCATCCTGATCACTCATTCATACAATATAGTAATTGAACTTTTGTAAAACACTGTGTTAGAAAGGTCATATGCAAAGAGGCGTGAATGATCATATATATTGATTGTAATTAACACCTGAGACAAATGACCCCTCCCCTGGGCCTATCAATGAGGAATGTGACAGAAAGAGAATGAATATGAGGAGACTTGATGATCAAAATTAAGGTTTTAGTTAAAAGAATAATCGGACTATACATATTCTTTACATAAAGACTTAATTTTAGACCTACACTTCCGTTTAAAAGAAGTCGCTTCTGTTCACCAAGGCTGCATTTATTTGATCCAAAATACAGTAAAAAAAAGTGATATTTTGAACTAGTTTTACAATTAAAAAAAAACGTTTTCTATTTGAATATATTCAATAGAATATCGAATGCAATTTGAGATCAAAGCTGAATTTTCAGCATCATTACTGCAGTCTTCAGTGTCCATATTTGTTTTAAATTTGAATTGTTTCATTTAAAAGTAGACATTTTAAGCTTTCTTTAGACATATGTTTCATGTTTGTGTGATAAGTATTCGCAGTGTTTCAGTTAATTTTTGTAACGCATTTCAGATATATGCTCGCAAACCCAGAGACTGCTGACAGCTCAACCTTTTTATTTTCTTTATTTTACAAAAGCACAAGGTTTTGTTGTTATTGTGAGTGTACACAAATAAAAGTAGACCCTTTATAGTCTCTAATGATGTATTGCACTTATCTGTATACCCCAAAATGATGGAAAATTTGATGTTGTTTTCCGCTGTAATGACAAAAAAATCCAGCAGAACACGCCGGCGTGTCCGTCGACCCTAGAGGGTTAAAGAGCACCGAGTAAATAATCAAAATGATCTTTGCAACAAATGTAAATGTGTTGCAATGACCATAAATACCATGAAGTTTGGTCTTCAGACAGTATCAATACTCCAATGGAACTGGAAGTGATTTGACTAATGGAGAAAAGAGGTCAGCAAATAAAAAACAATCAAGAAGTGGACTGAGAATACCAGTAATTGTGTATTACTTGGATTTGGCAAACAATGTAGCTAAAGCATTTATGAGTACTCAGAAAAAGTTCAGGTGTCACCATCATCCTCCCATAGGAATGTAACTTGAAAGAGGGAAAACCTCATTAAGCTCTGACACCTTAACCACACACAGAGAAATGACATCGCTGCTGAAAAATGTATATGACCGAATATGTTCAGTGTACCATGCTGACATTGTTTTACATACAAACCAAATCTCTGAGTTGACAGCTTCAATCTGTGATATTTGCTTAAATTCTGGAAGCAAATTCCTCAAAGCAGGAACCAGCAGAGATCACAATATCTGCACCGTATTTGATTCCCTCTACCACCACAGATGATGCAATAAGCTCTGTGTTCAGCTGAGGTGCTATTTGAAACTGCTTTAGAACATGACAAGGAAATGATGTAACCAGTGCTGCTTTAACTTTCTCCATTTCAATTGAGGTCCTGAAAAATTAACTTGAGTCAAGATGATATGCCATCATTCTCTGATGTTCGATAGTCAATTTTAGTGCCACATTTAAGTTTTGAGATTCACAAATTGCATTTTTTATTTGTGTTTACCCTCAAAGCGCATTGTCTATACATCAGAGAGTGGGCCAAAGGCTTTAATCAGCTGTGGGTAATGCTCTGTTAAATGGTGCTTTGGTTTCAGTCTGAAACCAGGAAATGCCAATCGCAACAATTCTCTGTGTTCTGTTATTTTGCAACTCAGTAATGAATGGACTCCTCTCTAGTTTCTATGCAACAACCAATTCAACTATGTCCTTAAGTAGCATCAGAACTTACCATGAGTTCTCCCTCTCTGGGACATAATCCCCAATGAAAAGTGGACTCGAGAGAAAATAATTTTTTTTCTATCATGTTTGAAAGGTAGAGACAGACTGCAACGGGCACAATTCCCTCTAAAAGGTCATGCAAAATGTCTGGTGGGTAGCCAGTAGCTGCAAAGCATCAGTGAGTGAGCAACTTACGTTTACCACATCCTACTGTTCCGTTTTCTTACTCTGAGAAGAACCTTGCTTTACCTATTGAATGTGCCTGTTGTGAGCATCTTTTAGTCTGAGGTTCAAAGTTTCTAGAGCCAACTTCTGTGTACTGAGACTCGTTTCTCAAAGCCATGCAAAACCAGCAGAACAGCTCCATGGAAAAACTCTCAAAAAAACCTGCAAGAGAATGAGCACTGAGATTGTCAGGGGCTTCATGTGAGACCGTACCTTTCACAGTTGCTCCTAACTGATCAATTAATAAACCAGTGTGCTCCAGCTGGACAAGGTCTTGCAGAAGTGGCTGCATGATTTTTCTTTTTTTCTTTTACTGTGCCAGCATTGCAGAGAAGACCAAGTTGGATGGAGTGGAGTGTCGACCTGTACTTCACAGCTATGTTTGCTAACACCCAGTACACTGCACAAATTTAGTTTTTACCTCCTAGATGTTCCTAATGGATTGGCCAGCTCAAATTCATCAATATAAAGTCCAAGAGCAGTTCTAAATTCATCACTGTTGAGAATAACATTCTCTTTAAAGTTATGACCATCACAGTAAGAACTGTACTTTTTAGGTTCACATATGGTTTACTTGTTTGCCGGGAAAAAGATTCTACAGGCATAAGTGTAAGAAATTCACTTAACTCAAACGAATTCCTTTTTTTGACTGTTGACAAGCATCCTCCTGAATCAGACTTTTGAAAGTGCATTGCTCTCTGAAGCAGCATGTACCACCTTTTTAACAATGAACTCATCAACATCTGGAAAATGTTTCCTCTGAACACTTGAAACTGACTTGTGCACCTGTGAAAGAGACTATTTTAGTCAATTCCTCTATGAAGAAGAAGAATGCGCTTTATTGCCAAGTATGCTCGCATACAAGGAATTTGTCTTGGTGACAGGAGCTTCCAGTGCAAAACAAATCAAAAACTGCAGCAAGACATGGATAATAAAGATCTATATAATTATACATATATGTATGTATGACTTATTAAATAGAACTTGCTGGAATATGAAGAATTCTTTGCAGCTTCAAAAAACACGAGCTAAATTGTACTACAATTGATGCACAAAATCTGATGTTCTACATCATTTAATTAGTCTTCATTGTCCTCAATTTCAATATCATTCAAAGAAATTGGTTCTAGTTCATCAGTGTCATTCTCCCCACTATTACCAGAAGCTTTTTCTGGCTTTAGCATCCTCCAATCATGTTCACTATGTACCCTAATTTTATGGGAATTGAATGTTACATACATGTTAGCACTGGTCTGAAACTTGCAACCTTTGTAGGGGGACACTGGATGTTCTGATTTACACTTGAATGTCTGCTACGCTAGTGCCTTCGAAAATCTGCTTCTGAGCAGGGTTCAGAAAACTCCCAATGCTGGCACTTAAATACAGGTGGTGTTACTTTACTCACATGTCCACTGTGTTCTTTGGCATGAATTTTAGAAAGATGCACATTTAAATTACTGATGAACTTAAATGTGCAAAGACAGTCTTGATGTGGCATGGAAAAGGGACAGTCTTTGTATAGCCACCATGTTTCAAGCGATAGTGTTTAAGAATTTCTCTTTTCTCAGAGCTAAAAATGCAATATTTACAGTTTCACATTTTCCTATCCTCGTATAATATAAAAATAATTGACAATATTAGTCCAAAGGTTAGTAAGCCAATTATTTAAATTACAAACTGTGACTAATGCAGTTTAACAATCTCTTGGTCCATATTCATTTTTAAGAGTAAAAAAAACAAAAAAAAAACATGAAATGTGTGCCTTTTTTTTGTTTAGTTTTTTTCCAAGTAGAAAATCTCAACATTCTTTTAATTATTTTGATTTTTAATTTACAGTAAACATGACTGACTAAAGAAACTCTTAAAACAATGAACTCTGTATTCATGATAAAAACAAATTTTACATCAAAATCATCACTGACATATACAGTGGATATAAAAAGTCTACACACCCCTGTTAAAATGCCAGGTTTTTGTGATGTAAAAGAATGAGACAAAGATAAATCATGTCAGAACTTTTTCCACTTTTAATGTGACCTATAATGTGAACAATTAAATTGAAAAACAAACTGAAATCTTTGTGGTTTAAAAATGAAAATGAAAAATCTTACAATAACCTGGTTGCATAAGTGTGCACACCCTCTTATAACTGGGGATGTGGCTGTGTTCAGAATTAATCAATCACATTCAAACTCATGTTAAATAGACGTCATTACACACCTGCCATCATTTAAAGTGACTCTGATTAATCACAAATAAAGTTCAGCTGTTCTAGTAGGATTTTCCTGACATTTTCTTAGTTGCATCTCGGAGCAAAAGCCATGGTCCGCAGAGAGCTTCCAAAGCGTCAGAGGGATCTCATTGTTGAAAGATATCAGTCAGGAGAAGGGTTCAAAAGAATTTCCAAAGCATTAGATATACCATGGAACACAGTGAAGACAGTCATCATCAAGTGGAGAAAATATGGCACAACAGAGACATTACCAAGAACTGGACGTCCCTCCAAAATTGATGAAAAGAGGAGAACACTGGTCAGGGAGGCTTCCAAGAGGCCTACAGCAACATTAAAGGAACTGCAGGAATTTCTGGAAAGTACTGGCTGTGTGCTACATGTGACCGTCTCCCGTATTCTTCATATGAATGGGCTATGGGTTAGGGTGGCAAGACGGAAGCCTTTTCTTAAAAAGAAAAACATCCAAGCCCAGCTGAAGTTTGCAAAAACAAACATCAAGTCTCCCAAAAGCACGTGGGAAAATGTGTTATGGTCTGATGAAACCAAGGTTGAACTTTTTGGCCATAATTCCAAAAGGTATGTTTGGCACAAAAACAACACTGCACATCACCCAAAGAACACCATACACACAGTGAAGCATGGTGATGGCAGCATCATGCTTTGGGGCTGTTTTTCTTCAGCTGGACCAGGACCTTAGTCAGGGTGGAGGGAATTATGAACCGTTCCAAATACCAGGCAATTTATGCACAAAACCTTCAGGCGTCCATTAGAAAGATTAAGTGGAAGTTCACCTTTCAGCATGACAACGACCCAAAGCACACATCCAAATCCACAAAAGCATGGTTTCACCAGAAGAAGATTAACGTTTTGGAATGGCCCAGCCAGAGCCCAGACCTGAATCCAATTGAACATCTGTGGGGTGATCTGAAGAGGGCTGAGCACAGGAGATGAAGAGTGGGCAAATATTGCCATGTCAAGATGTGCCATGCTAATAAACTCCTACCCAAAAACACTGAGTGCTCTAATTAAATGTAATGAAATTTAAAGGTGCTTCAACAAAGTATTGGTTTAAGGGTGCGCACACTTATGCAACCAGGTTATTGTGAGTTTTTTTTTCCCCCTCAAAGATTTCAGTTTGTTTTTCAATTGAATTGTTCACATTATAGGTCACATAAAAGTTCTGACATGATTTATCTTGGTCTCATTCTTTTACATCACAAGAACATGGCATTTTAACAGGGGTGTGTAGACTTTTTATATCCACAATACATATTGTAAAATAAATATCCTCAAACTTGTACTTGCATATCTTTCAACCATCAGAATTGTGTTGCAACTCTAAACACATTAACCAATACATTTCAGCGGGCTTGGAACTCAAATCTAGTGTAAGGTAGATCGCCAGAAACAGGGTTATTGCAAATTAACGCAGCTTATTAATGTCGACAATTGAGTGCCCGCTTTTGTTTTATACCTTGCAAATCACATTAGAATAAAACTGATAAGGCAATTAAGCAAAGTTTATACAAGTATTTTTACTTCAACCTACCAACTAAATGTACTACAGGGGCTTTCATCTTTATCTCGATGACTTTTCTGCCGGTTGTGTGTGGAAAGTTCTAGTACAAGACCAAATAATTCCTACCTTGTATTATCTACCAGTCAGTGTAGCGGCCAGGCCAAACTTCAAACATGGCAAATCAGATTAAATGGAGACAAAGCAAATCATTAAAAAAAAAAAATTCATTTTGAGTTCTTAAAAATTAAATCTTAATTTGAAAGATTTTGCTGCCAAAATGACATGAAACATACCTGTTTGAGGTATGATGGCAAAACGTGATATTTTAAGTAATGTTAAGTTATGATCACTCAATAGCTTTATTAATGACAACGTTAGGGTTTACAGTGAGTTGTGCCTTGTTTGAGATTTTTTACAAATGCCTCACCCTCTATGATTAACACTTCTTGGACAGCATATTTCCAAAGTAATTGCTCATGCAGAACTTTACATTTCTTGGAAATTGTAATCAAATGGCAAGATATTTTGAATTGTGGCGTCCAGCAGACTTATCCTCATTCTGTCAGCAGCGTAAGGTTTGTTGGTGAAATATGGACGTTGTTATTTGAAAACGAGAAAAAGAGGGGTGGCACACATGTCGCGGGACTCGCTGGCTGAGCACCAGTGTCCCTATGCCTGGCAGATTGCATTTTATTTCCTTGCACATGCTGTGATTTGATATACGACAGTGTGCCAGTCGCACATCCAGTGTGTGTAACTCAATCACAAATATTATTCAGAGAATGCTTGGCTTTTTGCCTGAGCACAAATAGGTTTTCTGTGCACGTTACACAGATACTGGTGTCAGCGTGGCTCTCGGATTCTCCCTGGAGACTGGAGATCCATTTCTCAGTCTACAGATGGAGGAACAGCAGCAGCCTGACTGTCAGCTAAGATGGACTCCAGTGCTGATTTAAAGCTGTATGCAGGCAATGCCAGATCCAAGTAGAATGACAATGAAACAGAATTAAAGCTTTTAATATATTTACATTGTAGTTTAGTGCTTGTTCTCTGCTGGAAAATCCAGCCTAAGCTGTAAGCTGCATTTTGGAACATTGTAGCTGATCATTAGATGATCCAGGTTGGTCATTAGCTGGTCCAAGCTGGTAAACCATCCTGCAGCAGTAACACAAGCTATTCATACCAGCTTAAGGTGGGCAGGCTGGTTTTTGGAACCAATGACCAGCATAGACCAGCAAATTCCAGCCAACAACCAACTTGTACCAGTTAAAAGCTACCATTTGATCATATCAGCTTAAGGTGGTCAAGCTTGTTTTTGAAACGGGATAGTTGGTCAACGATCCAATGACCAGCTTGGACCAGTTAATGAACTCGGGCCTCATGTACCATATAAAAGGTATATATAAATGTAGATTTCCTCCTAAAAGTGTGCATATGCGCAAGTTTTCAGACTTATAAAACCCTACGGACTCCAGAACCAGCACAAAGTGTGCTTTATTATTCACAGTTAGTGGAAGATTGCGCATACGTGCATGTGATATTTGCACGTATAGAATACATCTTGAATTGGCTATAGGCTGTGTCATTTTCTTACCCCATTGGCAAATCATATTTGATTTTTGAAAGCATATATATAACCTGAGTTAAATCTTACCTTACCCTATGCAATTTTGATTCTCCAGTCAATATAAAATTTTGTTTAAATGTATTCATAGATCCTTAAATGTAGGATACTTTTTACTGGACACAAAAATATTTCTGCTGTGTCCGACATATTACTCGGGAGCTTTTTTTTAAATAAAACGTGCAAGCTTTTTGTTCTATATTCGACTTAATAAACCCAAAACACTAGTGGATGACAATGAAATTTACAAACAGTTTTTCAAGCTAATAGGGTTGGGTTGGGAAACACATTTCATGCACATATTGTGCAGCTGTGTGCGGATGTACAATACCGCATTTCTGATCTATCCAGACACCTGACTACCAGTCTCTCCAATGGTCTGTTTTACATCTAAATGCGTCTGCCAGTGTCCTGCATTATATCTGCAATATATTTTCCTGGCCATTCCATGTCAGTCAAGTCATTCTATGTCAGTCAAGTGTGCATAACAGATTTATCTTTATTTGAATGCTGTCTTCAGAATGTGATTTCTGGATTGTACAACACCATTTGAAGTGCACTACATTTGGGATAAAAAAATAAGATGTGCAAAGAAATCCTTACGATCATTAAAATTATGTTCATTATGATGCCATGGGAAAGTCTTCCAAAAACAGCACACTTATTTCCTTTTTACAGTTTATACACTCTATTAGGTACACATGTACATCTACTTATTCATGCAATTATCTAATCAGCAAATTGTGTGGCAGCAGTGCAATGCAGGGTCAGAAGCTTCAGTTAATGTTCACATCAACCATCAGAATGAGGAACATTTTGATCTCAGTGATTTCAACCATGGCATGATGGTTGATGCCAGATGGGCTAGTTTGAGTATTTCTGTAACTGCTGATCTCCTGGGATTTTCAAACACAACAGTCTCTAGATTTTACTCCGAATGGAAGACACTGCTGTGTGTGTGTTTATGCTGTGTGTATTTTTAAGCTCTTATTAAATATTATTTATCATAATATTATTATTAAAAATTATATGACTGTTCAGCTGGTACCCGCCTCCACCTTTCCCAAACTAAACCTTGTTAAAAATGTTTTCTTGCTTTGATGCACAGTCACATGAAATGCTTCACATTTCAGGCTGGGGTGAGAGAAGGTGGGATAAATCTGCCTTAAAACTCTGAAGGTGAAATAGTCTCATCCCCCTTGAATTAGACATCTGTTCAGAAGCCTCTCATTAGTTCCATGGAATGACAGCACTAATTTAGTCCGGAAGCCCCACCGACTAATGAGATGCCAGGCACAGCCCTCTTTCATCTCTTTGCCACTGCTGAGTGTGCGTGCGTGCGTCGTGCGTGCTTGTGCTTCGCATTGCATCACTCGCCAATTTATGAGACCATCTCTGTCCCCGCACCTGTAATGGAGTTTAACTATATAGAAGTCAGATTTTTTTTTTTTTTTCAGATTAAGTTATGTAAATATACTTTATGCAATGCACGTGCCGAAATGGCTATGCTCAACACATAAATAAACTACCTGGTTTTAATGCACATACTTGAAGAAACCAGAAGCACTTTTGTGCTGATTTGTTGTTAAAAAGGCTAGTTCTCCCGGAAAGTGGAAATTCTGACAATTACTCGCCCTCATGTCACTCCACACCTGAGTTTTCTTTCATTGAACACCAGCTGTCAGTCCCTAACATTTCACCTAGAAGTCAATACGAGGGTGACTAAATTATGACATTCATTTTGGGTGAAGTATCCTAAGTGGTGAAGGACAGTTTGGTCTTTTTCATCAAGACATGTAATTTTTATAATTATAAAATGGAAGCTCAGAGGATCCTTAGCAGAAATGTACCTTTTAAAGATACAGTGCATCCGGAAAGTATTCACAGCACTTCACTTTTTCCACATTTTATTATGTTACAGCCTTATTCCAAAATGGATTAAATTCATTATTTACCTCAAAATTCTACAAACAATACCCCATAATGACACTTTGGCACCAATTACAGCCTCAAATCTTTTTGAGTATGATGCTACAAGCTTGGCACACCTATTTTTAGGCAGTTTCTCCCATTCTTCTTTGCAGGACATCTCAAGCTCCATCAGGTTGGATGGGGAGCGTCAGTGCACAGCCATTTTCAGATCTCTGCAGAGATGTTCAATCGGGTTCAAGTCTGGGCTCTGGCTGGTCCATTTAAGGAAATTCACAGAGTTGTCCCGTAGCCACTCCTTTGTTATCTTGGCTATGTGCTTCGGGTCATTGTCCTGTTGGAAGATGAACCTTCGCCCCAGCAGAGATCCAGAGCGCTCTGGAGCAGGTTTTCATCAAGGATATCTCTGTACATTGCTGCATTCATCTTTCCCTCGATCCTGACTAGTCTTCCAGTTCCTGCTGCTGAAAAACATCCCCACAGCATGATGCTGCCATCACCATGCTTCACTGTAGGGATGGTATTGGCCAGGTGACGAGTGGTGCCTGGTTTCCTCCAGACATGATGCTTGCCATTCAGGCCAAAGAGATCAATCTTTGTTTCATCAGACCAGACAATTTTGTTTCTCATGGTCTGAGAGTCCTTTAGTTGACTTATGGCAAACTTCAGGCGGGCTGTCATGTGCCTTTTACTGAGGAGTGGCTTCTGTCTGGCCACTCTACCATACAGGCCTGATTGGAGGAGTGCTGCAGAGATGGTTGTTCTTCTGGAAGGTTCTCCTCTCTCAACAGAGAAATGCTGGAGCTCTGTCAGAGTGACCATCGGGTTTGTGGTCACCTCCCTGACTAAGGCCCTTCTCCCCCGATCGCTCAGTTTGGCCGTCGGCCAGCTCTAGGAAGAGTCCTGGTGATTCCAAACTTCCATTTACAGATAACAGAGGCCACTGTGCTTATTGGGACCTTCAATGCTGCAGAAATTGTTCTGTATCCTTCCCCAGATCTGTGCCTCTATACAGTCCTGTCTCTGAGATTTACAGACAATTCCTTGGACTTCATGGCTTGGTTTGTGCTCTGACTTGTACTGTTAACTGTGGGACCTTATATAGACAGGTGTGTGCCTCTCCAAATCATGTCCAATCAACTGAATTTACCACAGGTGGACTCCTATCAAGTTGTAGAAACATCTAAAGGATGATCAGTGGAAACAGGATGCACCTGAGCTCAATTTTGAGTGTCATGGCAAAGGCTGTGAATATTTATGTACATGTTTTTTTTTTTTTATTTGTAATAAATTTGCAAAGATTTCAAACAAACTTCTGTCACGTTGTCATTATGGGGTATTGTTTGTAGAATTTTGAGGAAAATAATGAATTTAATCCATTTTGGAATAAGGTTGTAACATAACAAAATGTTAGCGCTGTGAATACTTTCCGGATGCACTGTGTGTGTGTATTTTAGAGAATGTAATGCATTGGCCCAGTTTACACCTGGAATTAATATGCCTTTTTGATGATTTGATCACATGTGGTCAGAGCATAATATAAGTCTAAACAGGGTTTAAAATGTTTGTGATCGGATAAATAAAAAACATACAAGTGGTCAAAAACGCATATGACTACATCACATTTGAAATATAAACGCTAAAACGTCCTGTATGCGTCCCGGCAGCAGACAAGTGCCACCCCTCATCTGCCAAGGTGCGCTTAAACAAGAGATTAAATTTTGTCGAATATGAGTGGCTTTAAAAGGAAATAAGTGATTTACTGATTTTGACCAAATTAAAAAGCAGACATATACACGAGCATGAGAAGTTCACAGATCTACTTCACAGGTCTGAAATTAACATGCAGGGACACCTATGAGAAGCACAAATATCTGCAGGACAGGTTAATACAGGTAATCCAGTAAAATAATTTAGATTACGAGAATGTGCTTTGATTAAATTTCAGATGCATCTGGGAGAAATAGCGTGCCATTTTATTTATTTTTCTTTTTTTGCGCTTTGCCTTTTTTTTACATTGCTACGATTTGAATGTTATGTAGTAAAACACTGACATAGTGATTGATGTATGTCGTCATGAAACTGAGTCCCTCCCCTCTAAATCTGATCACTAGTGGTCACAGGAGATGCATTTAAGTGACCAGGTGTGAACAGCGACATGTATCTCCTTGCCACATGTGATCTGGTCACCCGAGACACATTAATACCAGATGTAAATGGGGTCATTGAGTTTGTACACCCAGCTAATCAAAAGTCAGCATCATCCACCTTCAAAGTCTGGCCTCCACTTCATGGAGATAAACGTGACTAAAGACTGGATGAAAGTAATTAGATAGTAATTAAACACTTTCATTAAATAATCTGGAGCACTTCTCAGTAGTATAAACAATTACACATTCTCTGCTATAATATGCAGAGTAAACTATAAGCCATTCATTGGGTGTTTGAGCGCTCTATCCAACCCGACACTGCTGCATTGGCTTGACCAATGGTGTCAGTTTGGGTCAAGACTATCTGTTTGTTCAACCAATGAATGACAGAGTTTTTTTTAGTAATCTAATTATTTCTGTCATTCCTGTTTGGAGACTAGTGGTGCAGAAATTACACACTTCAACTTTTAGGAGGTTTTTCCCCTTTGGGGAAAATTGTATGTGAAAGTTTGCAGAACATTAAAATTTTATGTTGCAGTTGAATCTGAGTGGAGGAAAAAAATGCTGTAAGTTAAAAAAAAACTGGGAAATCACCCCTCAAGTGTACTTTGTAGCCTTAGACTCTTCAAGACAAGTTCACTTGGTTCATTGTAAATGACTGGACCATCTTCCAATGGTATGCATGCATGCTTGAGCAAGCTAGAGTCTGTGAATGTGAACGGTGTATATGTGAGTGTCTGTGTTTTGTGTATTATGTGTATTTAGCTCTTAGGTTGGATGGTTTAATAATATTGGCAGAGTGTCTGATCCTCCCTCATGAGACAGGATGCTTATTTTGATGGCTTCATTTACAAATAGTCTCAGTAGTGTAGCCATGTTACTTATTTGCACCAAAAGGTATTTAACAGTTTTTTTTGTATACCTGCCAAGAAATGCATACAATGTATCTGATGTTAAACAAGTCGGTAGCACCAACAGCTGGGCATTTCATGTCTCAACCTGTTAGTGGTAATACAAATGCTGTTTTAAAAGACTGTTTATTTACCAGATAAATGCATCAATTACCATTTTATCTTATTTTTGTAAAGTGTTTTCAGATATAAACCGCAGATTACAGCTTAACTGCTGTAAAGCTTGAGAGAGCACAGTAATACGCACACATGCACGCCTACATGCACACAAATATACATCACTCAAAATCGCAGATGGGATTACAAAGAATACCGCAGCCATTCCGCAGGAGAACCAACACAGCTGTGATTAAAACAAATAAATCAATAAAGAAAAATGAGATGTCATTCTTGTATCTGGTGTTGGCCCATATACAGATGTGCCTGTTTGTGTGGGTGTTTGAGAGAGGTAGGTTTAGTAAAGCATGAACATATGCTCTTAGTACAGGCAGACATGGAATTTGTCTGTTGTGGTGGGCTGTTTGTCTTCTCTAACCAGCAGTCTGCTATAATATGAAATTTTAACCTCAATGAAGATTATTTTACTCTGGCAGGTTAATAGGAGATTAGAAGAATTTCAAGACATTGTGGCCACCCACCCTGATGAGAATGGAATCCAGACAAAGTATAAGCTGTGTCTTTGTGGTGAGAAGAACGCAAAAGCTGACACATGCCACTTAATTAGCTCTGTTGTTTATGGACCTGTTCATGGCTGCAAGGTATTGAATGAATGTGGTCTCCCCTTACAAAAAAAGTACTGTGGCGGTACCAATTTTGGTACGGTGATGCTGTCAGATTGTTATACAGTGGTACTTTGATATATAGCATACTACTGAATGTTGGTATTTTACTGTGGTTACTCCACATGTGATGACACAACAGCAACATTGCTTTTTTATCTCTAAATCATGTTTCTGGTCATTAGCGGTACACACATGTGATGTAATCATATTGGCATTTGAAAAACACGAGCAGTGCAGTTTACAAGAGGAGGAACGCTGTACAGTAGCTTGGTTGGTTTTGGTTTAGATCCTTCTTTATCTTTCTTTAATCACAATGGTGCATTCTATACTTATACTGGATGTCTCAACCGAGTGGAGAACTTCTTGTCAGTGTGAATACACCACAAGAGCGACCGCTTGGACTTCACCCTCTCACGAAGCTTTCCCTCACTTTGGATTATAGTTAGAGTTTTTAAATATTTATAATTTTTTGCACCAAAAGTGATCATATCGCTTAAGAAGACATTCATTAAACCACTGGAGTCATATCGATGATGTTTTCGATGATGCAGTTTAAAGACCTACTGAGCCGAGATATTTTTCCATTTTTCTTCAAATGTGTTCTGGCGAAGAAAGTCATACACACATGGGATATCTTGAGGCTGAGTAAATAATGAGAGAATTTTCATTTTTGGTGAACTATCCCTTTAAAGTACTAAGCATACAACATTTGTATGCTGCTAGTTTTGGTGCAGTGATGGTATTGAGTGGTAATACCATTGTACTTTGATGTACTCTATACCAAGGTTCTGAATACCATATTCATGTTATTTACATGGTAGCCTACTACAAGGAACAAAATAAAAAATCATATTACACACAGCATAGTGTTCATTTAATTTAATATAAACTCATGCATTTCAACAGATGTTAAAACTTCTTATAGCATGTACCTTGATATGCTAAAAAAAATGGCATTATAGAGTTGCAAGTTTCCAAAAGTGTGACGTAACCCGATATAAACCAAAGATGTTCAACAGCATATCTGTATTTACCTTTGTATAACTAAACACTTTTCTTCATGAGGCGGGCAGTAGTTAAACCTAGCCTAGATGTTATGAGGACACACAGTGGCTACCTGTCATGTGATGATGAGTGGGATTTCAAAGATGATGCCATGTCTTATTCAAGGCCCTTCTGGTCAGAGGTAAGTTACAAAGAACCAAAGCTGTGGCTAAGTATGTAAACGGAGCTCTGTGATGAGAGTAAGCATTAGGCAGGCAGTGCACAGACATCTATTAGAGCAACGCACACGTTTAGCTTAATTGAAGACTTTGCCAAATTGTTAAAGGATGTGGTCTACATGCAACATAAGCAAGATTTTTTATGTGTGGCCAAAACCCAAAGACAAGAATGCAAGCAGCTGATGTGTTTGAAAGTGCTTTGAGAAAAGCTACAATCTTTGAGGACCTTAGCCCTGTTTAATCCCACTATTGTTTGCAAGATTTAATAGAGCCATTTGAATTCAGGTATCCTCCCATAAACGGTCATTTATCTCAAGTAACATTGTTGTTAGACTAGCAGGGCATTATAGCAATAAGGAGAGAACATAAGTTGTGTCTTTTTGTTGCTATGTGTAATAAAAAAAGAAAGCAATAAAGTGACATGACACTGGGTTGGAACCAGGGGCGGACTGGCCATAGGGAGAACCAGGACTTTTTCTGTTGGGCTGGCCGTGAAGCGGGGCTGAACGGGCAGCAATAAGCTGAAACAGGCCACCACGTTATGCCTTACGGAAGCTCGATATGCATAAAAGGACAGCGACAAACCCCACAGCTCAAAAACGTTTGGGCAGGTGCAGGATAAGTTAAATGGCAAAATCCCATAAAATTATATTGAAGGAAGGTCTACTGAGCTACATCTTGGTTCCATAATATCATAGAGGGTTGAGGATGGCTAATGATTTGGAAGCAACCAACCAGAACATCCTAGCACCAAACTTGCAACCTGCTAAAAAACACTCAGAACCATTAAGCAATAGGTTAGAAATACCCTGGCAACCACGAATAAAACTCTTGTTGATTTTTCACAGGCATGCACCACTCACATTTTCTAAAGAAAATATATATTTTTTTTTATTTATTTTGCAATTCAATTTGGTGCCCCTAGTGGTGCAGTAATTACACACTCCATCTTTTAACAAATTATAGTGCTTTTTTTTAGTTGACAAAATAACATTACCACTGCTCCTTAATTTAAGCTTATAAAAACTTTCCATTTTAAATCTACCTCACCAGCAACGAGTGGTCTTTGTTTTGCCAACAAAAACACATCTTCAAAGAAAGGTGGAAGTTACTGTAGATCACAATAATGGTTATTGGGACCTTCATGACTTTCAGATGTGTCTCCATTCAACATGATTTTATTTTTCCAGTTGTTGCTGTTAATTTTAGAATTGGCAGAAAGCTTGAGTAAAGTGGACTTAAATAAAGAACAGTCTGCCTGGATGATACTTGAGCTGATAATCATTTAAACAGTGATGAAGTCAAGTTCAAAGTCATTGGTTTAGCTGTCAAACAGAAGAAACCACATAAAGTGAAACATTAGAAAAAGCTTACAGATTGAACAGTCATGCTAACTTCCAAATCAAATATACTGTCGGGCAAGTGCCTCCTGAACACACATACAGTACACACACTTACATTTACCCACCCACCAAGTAGGTTTGTCCAGTATGGGTTTGGCCATACGATAGCCTGTGCGGATGTTACGAAGCTCTTTAAAAGAATGTGTTAATGGATGAGCCTCATTCTGTTAGCTGTGGAGAGGGAAAGTTGGTGGCCTGTTAGGATTCTAATTGGGCCTTTTGTGAAGTGCCTGTAGTATTCAGTTACTCCATGTGATGACACAACAGCAAACTTATGCTCACACAGCATTTAAAGTGATTCAACTTGGCTTCATTTGAACTTGCTCTTTTTTTCCACACTTCATTTGTAAGATGGTTTTTCACAACAAATCGATAGCCTATGTTACCTAGTCAGGACAATGCGGTCAAAGAGGTTGCTTTGCACAGGATGTGAATAAATCTCATGAAATTTATGTGAACATGGCAACATTTTTACAAAACAAAATGTTTTGCTGTATTACTCGTTTGGCTGCAGTTTTCCAGTGAAATGTCCAGTGGAGGGGGTGCCAAAAGCAAGTGAAATTATGTTGTAATTAGACAAGGTTTTGTAAGGTGAATTTTAGATCACCTTGGAGACATCCTTACACTAAACAAATGCCTAAACCTACCTGATAGTGTTTTAAATGCAAATTCGACATGATATGCAAATTGTTTTTTGAAGCAACCTCAACATGTCGCTTTCATCTTTAGTGTCAGCTTGCGTGTTTGGCTGGGCTCGATCTACGGTTTTCTGAGTCTGAAGTCCAAAACTCTTATCAAGTGACGTACAGCATAAGCTAATTGAGAATTATGTAAGAGTAGTTTGGTCTGTTAAATAAGCGTATAGTTTTTAAGTAAAAGTGTGTAGATATCATAATGGTGTGAAAAGGAAGTGTTTATAAAGTCATAATCAGCCATTGTACTCGTGATTTGTGTGACAGTGAATAAAATACACTGTTTTTTTAGCATTTCTAGTGATAATTTCACCAGGAATCTATCAAAAATAAAGAAAGGGGTACGTAAAAGTTAGTTTGCAAAAATGTAGTTATAGTAGCATTCATTCTTTGAGACTAGGTTGAAAAATTCTCTTCATATTGTGATGTCATTGCCTATTGATTTTGGGCTTGACTCAAATCTTGACATTCTGCTGCTGTCTGGAAAACAGCAACCCTGGAGAAAAAGACTGAGGATGATGTAATTAGAGAATTAATACTCAAAATTAGATTAAAGGTTTGATCGAATATAGGTCAATACACAGGGCCTTCATGCAAATACACTTTTTAAGAAATAATTGATGAAAGGCCATTGAATGATTCAAAATTAATGCAGACCCAAGAAGATAAAGTAGCCATGATGAGAAGCTGTTATATTGCACTTTATGTCTGCTCTTGTGTGTAGAACTATTTTCTAATGTCACTGTTTAAAAATCTTGCTAGAAAAAGCCACCACTTCACCAAAGTCACAATTACTTTTTTGAAAGGGTCTTCGTTACTAAAGTATTCTGAGAGAGCAACATGTTTTACCAATTGTCCCAGTACCCTGAAATCAACACCATTCTGCAGAGTTACTGAAAAGTGCCATATCCCATGAAACATTTTTGCATCCATTCAAATGTGTTTGTTTTCCTGTGGTGCTACTGATGGCGTGTTGCGTGAGTAGCCTCAGTGACATAGAAGATCCCATGGATACCAGTATATGGAGGACAAAACATGCAAAAATAATAAATAAATACATAAATGTAATAATAAGAAAATAAATAAATGGATAAATGTCTTGATAAAACAAATAATTAGTTTTTAATGAAAGTTATTCCTGAATTTATTTTTGTATGACTTTTTTCCTTTATTTTTAGTCTTTAAACCTTTTTTTATTCTTTAATTTTTGTTTTTTATTATTATTTATTTATGCATTTATTTATTTTTATATTTATTTATTCCCACATTTATTTATTTTTGTATTTATTCTTACATTGCTGTCTCTTGTATGATAATTATGTGGGAGGGTCCTGCTTACCATTGGCTTATTGTAGATTGAAGCATGTGCTCAATTATCCTTGACCTGTTTTGATGTGACGTTAGGTCATAACCATATTGTGTAAACTATAGCGGTTTGTGGGGCTAAAAACACAAGAGCTTAAGTCAATCCAAGATTTATACAATAAATGGGGAGCTGTTTCTTCAACAAATCCACAAAATGAGCAAGTTTCATGAATTATATGATTTAACCTTATGCTTTTCTTTTTTTTTTCTGAGTATATAACTTCATATTTTGATGTCCGCAAATCCATACTATTGATTTTTGTTGTTATGATTGTTCATTGTAAAAGATACAACCATGCTTAATTTCCCTGATCATTTCTGTATGTATATATAAGTTCTGCAATAAAAAAACTATAGCTGATGCTTCATATATATCTAGAGATTTGCGCAACTTGGGAATGAAGTCGATAACCACGCATCAAATGGCGATGTTTCATTTAGAGTAGTGGTGCTTATTGATGTTTTAGGAGAGCTGTATGCCGGTATGAATGTCGAAGCACATACTGGATTGTTAAACTCTCTGCAAAATGTTTCCCTGCATATTCAAAATCCAGAGTCCATCTGCTTCCGATGAGTACTATTGAGTCTTAACCAATGATGCACTGGAGCTACGCAAGGACCGCCTCCCTTATTTCCATGTTGCACACAGAAAAGTAAAAATAATTACATGTATAAATAAATAAATATATATGGGAATATATAAATATGGAAATAAATATATGTGGGAATAAATAAATATAAATTAACACAAATAAAAAATATATGTAAAATAAATGAATAAATAATTAAAAGTTAAAAAGAATAAAAATAAAGTTAAAAATGTATAGCGAAAATAATAAAGGAATAAAGTCATACAATAATAAATTCAGGAATACATTTAATTAAAAACTAATAATATTGGTTTTATCAAGACATTTATTCCTTTATTTATTTTTTTATTATTACATTTATTTATTTATTATTTATGCAGGTTTGAGCCTCCATACCAGTAATGGTGTTCACATAAACAATGGTGAGTGTGAGTTGGAGGTTGCATTTTCTTCATCAAAATGATTTTTAAAAAAAGGGGTTAGGGTGTAGAATAAATACAATTTGCATTCCTGTTTGACTGTATTACATTATTTACAACTATACAGTTCACACACACACTCGTACTGTTTGTTCAACAACACTTCCAACATCAGCCACTGGGGGCATTGGCACGTATTTCGGTTAAGCACAGACCGATTTCAGCAGTAGAACTTTCAACCTAATGTCACACAATTCACAGTGCGATTAATCTGGTGTAGCACAGCAAACCTATATCTGCCCTGACTTTCAGAAATTTGAGGTATGAGAGAGTGCTGTCTATGGATTTAAATAGTGATGGTACCGTAGTATGTGTACTTTTGACAATTCAATACTAAAATAAAACAAATTGTCAGAATACCAGTGTTTCTGCAGCACCAAGCACCGACTCATTTTGGTTCCCGCACGCGGTATGACTGACACACGACTGCTTCCAAATGCTCACACACTTATTTGAGCATGTTCTCTGTTACTCTTTTTAGGGTGCAATCATACTCCGTATGAGCTGCGTGCTATGAATTAATTTGTGTAGCTGACCACATATTCACTGGAAACTACACACATTTTGTGAATCATTCGCATTTTATGAGATGGCAGAGCACTAATCTACTGTGGTAAACGCAACACATGTAGACTATATTTATATAATAAAAATCACAGCATTTGCACGATAATGATCACACTGGTAGCGAACTGTTTACAGATCTCTGCTGTTTATCCGGAGAAGTGAGGCTTCCGACATACATACACACGTAAAAAAAAGCTCATGTCAAAATAAAAGTTAGATGCCTGAAATTTAAGAAATTGCTACTGTACAGTAAAATATAATATTCACTTTAATAATATTAATAATACAAATTAAGCAATATTTCACAAGCAAGAGTGCTGTTGTACTGAATAAAAGTTTGTAAAACAAAAAATGCAAAAGATTGTTAAATATAATTTAATATTTAGATAATTTCACCTGTTCAAATAATTAGATTTAGAATGTGATTACCATTTTATAGGACACCATTTTGATGAAGAAATTAAATTTTAATTTAAAACAGAATTCTTTAAAAAAAAAAAAGAAAAGTAAAACAGGATTTGGAAAAATAAAACCATTTTCACTAGGGCCCTGCTTTAAAACACTTCAGCAATGCATATTTAATTAAGAAACACTTGAAGGAAACATGCATTTATTTAATTTATTACTGATTTTTAATATAAATTCTTTTTTTTTTTTAAATAGGCCAAAGTGTGTTCAATATTATATTACCATATTAGCATATTTTTGCTATGGTATCAAAATTGTTATCGAGAACCAACAACTGAAATGTTGGTTATCATGACCACACGATGTATATAAAAGTAATTATTACAACAAAAAAATTATTCTTTATTAGGTGTTTGCCATTTTTATCCCATTTGCTTGGCCAGTCTTTTTCTGGTTCTTTTGCTTAACTCAAATATTTCGCAAACTGACATGGAACCGTAATGAAGTCAACATACCTGGAACTAATTCATGCCTGTGCAGTTATTCAAAAAAATTATAAAACCTTTGAACATCTGTCAACCAATCAGAATCAAGCACACAACAGTGTCATGGTGCAAACTGCCATACGCACATACACCAAAATCTAGCTAAATATGTTGAAGAAAGAGTTGGCCAGTTAAGTGATGCTAAATGCAAACAAGAAATGAGCAATCAATTGAGTCAAAACATCAAACTCCTGCGGTGAGTCTCCATGTGGAGCATCTGCACAGCAGATTGAAACATTCCAAATAAGTGAACACTTTTGAAGGCAAATTATTTTTTAATGGTATGAAACATTCCCATGCTGTGTTGCGCTCACTTGCCCCACTCTCCTTCACTTTTCTCTGTCCCTACTTTTTTCTCCTTTTCTCTCCTTCCTCCTGCCTTCTCCATGCTGCCCAAGTGTAAACCTTAAAGCAATAAATATGAAAAGGCCAGAACTGGAATTTACAGCACCTGTAGTTACCACCACAAACCCTTAATCATGAACAGATGTAGGAGCAACTTAAAAGTAGGGGGTGAAAAATCAGCATGCACAGGGGGAAAATGGTAAGCGCGGGGTACAGTCAGGCCTGCACAAACTCCCGACTGGGCCCCTGTTAAGTATATCTAATGGGCCCCCCTGGGGTGGTGTGCCGCTCTATGTTGGAGCCACCGGTATTTGTAGTGGGCAATGCGCGCCGTCTCCACCGGGCGATATCCGGATGTCGTAGCACTATGGGGGGTGTTGATCTATCTCTTTTGGGCCCCCCTCACTGGCTGGGCCCCTGAAAGCTGTACTCCTTTCCCCCTTATGGGTGGACCTGGGCACCGTTTCTCCTGCCAAAGTCAGTTCCCAGCATATGGGGGATTAGAACATAGATAGCAGCCGAACAAGTCCATGGGAATCAGAAACATTAGCACTTTGTTGTTAAATGCTGTTACAGGCACTAGTGTAGATCTCCACCATGAACTTTCTAGAGTGAAATTAATACAAACATCAAGGCCTTCTGCCAGACAACTGGGAAATATGAATTGTGAGTGAAATGTACTGCTATTATGCCAAATTTCCAACATGAGGATTAGACATTTTTTGGGGTGCTCAGTTAATTATGTGTTAATGTTTGCTCATATATGCAGTAATTATTGCAGCTTCGAAACCCTAGATTTATAAAGGGGTATTTCACCCAAAATGTAAATTTCTGAGACTAACATTCTGCCTAACATCTACTTTTGTGTTCAGTGGAAGAAAGTAGATCATACATGTTTAGATCAATATGAGAGTGAGTAAATAATAACAGAATTTGCAAAAATCTGATCAGAATGTACTGCAAAAAGCCTGGACTCTTGTTTGAATGCAAAAGGCTTACAGCAAAAGAAATCATGCAATAGGTTTTTCAGCATTTCAGTTTGATTTGAATCATAAGTGTTCGGTGTGCTTCCCAAAATGAGTGCTTTGGAGATTGAAGTCTCCTTTCTGGTCAATATTATTTGGTTTAGCATTATGCTACTTCCAACCCTTTTATTTTTTGAAACATTATACTGTACATTTATCATGTTTTACATTTATAAAGCGATTTGTACAAACACTATGGTTTAGGTTGTGTGGAACTGTCACTTTGCATTAACTATAAATGGAGTGATGTGTTCCTGTTTCTCTCTTTTTGTTTGTGTTTGCACACTTGCCCACATCCAGACATTTGGACTTTGATTATGTGTGTGCTGTCTTTGTTTCTACTGCTTCCAGGTTAATATTTAAACTCCGGGCTCAGTCAGAGGTCTAACATGTCAACAAGGCACAATAGTAGCACTGTTAGCCCTTATTTATTCATGCTCAGCTTCCTACCTTAATCAGTGTAGCGCTCTCCTCAGGAGAGAGGGAGAAGGGGAAAAAAAAGAGAAGTGGGTCAAGGAAAAGTCATGTTTGAGGTAATGCACCCAGGGGGGCAGCCTCTGATCATTATATGACATTATTTAACCCAGTGAGATGAGGTCATCTCAATGCACAGAAACAGAGAACCTCTCTCTATCCCTACCAACATTAACTTTCAAGAATCATACAAGGAAGTCTCAGTGTCAAGTTTGCAGTATTTTGATGGTTTACAAAAATATTCTTGAGTCAATGAATATTAACAGTTTCTGTATTTGTGAATTTTAGCTAGAATAGAAAGAAACCATATGTTTGGAGTGTTTAAAGCACGTTTTACCCTTTTACCTGATTTTATTCAACATAAAATGTTTTTACTGAAAATGTCTAAATCAAGCAGCCACATTATATTACACTAATCAAAGTAATTTTAATGGGTCAGATTGGGTAGAAATGGCTCCTTAAGGTAACAACTGTGTGTTTTTACTTTTTACAATGTAAGCTGAAAAAATAATAATAATGTTAACTTAAAAATGTGCTTCATGTGTTAACATCTAAATAAACTGGTTATTTAAGTCAAGCGTAATATTTAACGTCACCGAATCAACCTGAATACATGGGTTAAACCAACAAAACAAATTTTAAGAGATCAGATAGAAATAGATCCTTTAAAGTAGCATTTTCAGGGTACCACTTTTTTCCAGTGTAGGCCTTAATAAGAGAATGCTTGCCTTAAAACCAGAAACCTATATTTTAATTATAAACATTATTGAGCTTAATAAGAAGCTGTCAATCAGCCGGTTAAATGCTGTAACATGCTGAGGAAGTGCTGAAAAATGTCCTTTCTTTAGTGATTCAAGAGACATCAAAGACTTAGGAGCTGCAGCCAACTTCTGATCTGTTTATATAACTGAGTCCATAAAGGGTTTAGGCTTGTGTGGCAAGCAGATCTGAGGTGTTCAACACCGTGCCGCAGGCCGCAGGCTCTTTTGTTTGGAGTTGAGGAGCATTTGGTGCGAAACATATCCAGAGAGCAAGAGCGATCTTGCTTTACCTCACTAACACTGACAAAGTATCTATTCTTCTAGCAAGCTGTAGTTTGCAGGTCATGCCAGATTTCTGCGTGTCGAGCACAAATTTTGGGTGGGTTTTCTTTTGGAAGAACTTTTGTCTGTTTAAAAGTAGCTTGTGGATTGTCTTTCACATCTCCTCCCTGGAGTGGAATTAATCTGATTATGAGAAAGAGACATCAAAGTAGTGGCTGTCATGTTTACAGAGAGAAATTTTATCAGTCTTTTTTCCCCGCTAGATTTTTCCTGCTGCCTATTATAAACAAGTCATACAGAATTTAGCCAAACATATTGAATTTTGATGATCTAAACAGAATTAGTTTCTCTGTTCTTCTCAGGGTTTTTTTGATCAAATTAGTTTTCAATCTATGGTTGTGGAAACACCTCAGGGTTAAAGCTGTTCCCCAGAACTTTCCAATGCTCAGTAGGTTCACAGTCATTAATCTCCCACAGGTTTAAATGCTGGTTGAGATGGAACCTGTCATACAGACCGCAGAGATTAAATACAGCACATGACCAAAAGCATGTGGACATCCCCTTCTAATTACCTTGTTTGACTATTCCATTAATTACAGTGAAGAGATTTCTTTATGGATAGAAATGCCAGGTCCAATCACCTAACCAACGTGATCTCTAGGAAGTCGGCATGTTGTTTTCCAAGAGTTCCAGTATCCTAGGATCGGACACGTTGTGAGACTCACTGAAAAGCGCTATCAGAAATGTTTTCATCTGCTTCAATATTCCCTTGTGGCGTGACCGAAGTGCATTGCATTATCAGCATCGGAGACCCGGGTTCGGATCCCACGCTAAACCAGGAATTTAGTGTATTTGCATAATCTGTGACTAGCACAATTCGTGGGAGGCATCTTTCCAGCTAACATTTTTACTCCTGATGATTCAGTTTAGATTTGGGGTCATTAATTCCTCTTCACTGTATTGCAGTCTGTACAGCTGAAATTAACTTACTTCACAACTCTCTTTCTGTGCTCCTCCATGGACTTTTAACCTGGAAAATTGAGAACAAATGTGCCAATATGTCCAAAAACACTTAAAGGAATATTCCCAGTTCAATACAAGATAAACTCAATCGACAGCATTTGTGGCATAATGTTGATCGCCACAATTTATTTTTAATCTATTTTATTTTCTAAATCGAGGTTACAGTGAAGCACTTTCAATGGAAGTGAATGGGGCCAATTTTTGGAGGGTTTAGAGGTGATAATTTTATAAAAGCTCTTTAATTATTCTGTGAAAACTCGTGAATTATTTGAGCTGTAAAGTTTAAATTGTAATTTTTACAGCCATTCTAGTGTTTGTTGACAATACAGTACATCGTCATGGCTTCAAGGATGTAAAATTGGCAATAACTTTACACAGAAAAGGTTAGTAAGTGATTTTATCACACCAAAATCATGATCAACATATTGTTTACATCTTGTGGCTATACTTTTGAAAAAGTGATTATTTTAACATTTCAAAAATTGGCCTCCATTCACTTCCATTGTAAATACCTGTAACCAAAATAACTTTTTGTAGTATGCTGTCGATTGAGATTAACTTGTATTGAACCCAAATATTCCTTTAACTCTTTGGCCACTGGGGGCAGTATTTCGAATTTCAGTTAGCAGATACCCAATTTAAGACAAAGAAAACTCAACATACTGTTTCCGATTTCACTGTGAGATCCGCCTGACCTTCTGGCATTTGCTCCTTTTCAGACAAGAGCATCAATGTTGCAACTTCTAAAGAAAGTGGGTTTATAGCAACAAAGGAAGGGATTCATGGCTATGACTTCGACATTTTTATGTTCAACAAGCAAATATGAGTGTTGCTTGGGTGGCCATGTGTAAATAATTTGCCAATCCTAATCCAAACAAACAGAAGATTAGAAAAGATCACATTCATGGTGACATGTTTACATTGCCATCTTTAAGCTTTGCAACAGCTAACAAGTTAAATATCTGTTGTCATTTGAGAAGCAATGACTGTGATTTGTTGATAGCTAATCATCCCCCAAGTGTCAATCCCTGCACATCCTACAACACAAGAAAATGCTGCTTGTTACATTTTTAGGTGAGCACTTCTGTTGTCGTGTAATTCAGATACACAGGGAAGGGCATTCAAGACTTGGTCTCATCAATGTGTCAAATGAGAATACCTATTGACCCTGTGGCTTTGCCACACAGCTTGACTGAGCTTTTTGTGTGTGAGAGTATATTCGGGGAGTGAAGTGAGAAAGAAAATCTGTGTGCATGGTCCCTGGGTGGGCTCTCAATGTGACAGGCCTGTAAAAACCAGCACTGGTGTAGCATTTCAGCAGCTGTCTGTTTGCATCAAAAATCTTTTCTGAATCTACTATAACACTGTAAGGTACAACACAATCCAGAAGAATTGAATAAACTTTTATTGGAAGGGAAACAAGCATCCCTTTGTATGAATTGTTTCTAGATATGAACCGACAATTGGGTTGACTGATCACTTGATAGTTTTTCTTTAACCGATATTCATACTTTTTCCACTGAACTGTCGGTTTTCAATTCTTTAATATCTGGTTCATCCATATAGTCAACCTGGTCTGTACCTACATTTTTGCAAAATAATTTTTATATGGCACATTGTAGTGTTGTCAAAAATGCCGGTACTCCGGTACCAATCAGTACTGAAATAAAAAACATTTTACGATACCAGAATTTCTGAAGGTACTGGAGTACCGTGTACCAGGTCTACCTGGTACCCATGCAGAGTCAGGAACTTTCGAACGCTCACAACAAGCAAAAGATGGCGACAAGCAAAGCTGCTGTGGAGTCTCCTCTGAATCTTGTCGAAAAAGAAAAGTGGAAAAAGCCAGGTTTGGAAAGTCTTTGTATTTGAGGCTGATAAAAAGGGAAACATCATAGATCAGCAAAAACCTATTTGTTAACGGTGCTTTTGCAATTTTCTGATGAAAGGAGGAAACACATCAAACTTAATAAAGCACCTGAAAGACAAGACACCCTGATTAATTCAAGCAACCAAAGCATTTAAGCATTGTTAATAAAAGTGTTGTTTAGTAAAAAAAAAAAAAGTTTATATATATATATATATATAATTCTGTCATGATGATTCAAATTGAACAGATCATCTTATAACATTCATATCCAACTGCAATCAATTGATATAAAATATTGTAATATTTTCATAGAAGGATCCCTCAGACACCACTTCATTGGCTGTGTCTGGGCCCCCAACGCAGTTTTGTAAAGACTATTTAGACTGTTTAGGATTTTACATTTACATTTATGCATTTGGCAGACGCTTTAATCCAAAGCGACTTACAGTGCACTTATTACAGGGACAATCCCCCCAAAGCAACCTGGAGCTAAGTGCCTTGCTCAAGGGCCCAACAGTGGCATCTTGGTGGTGCTGGGGCTTGAACCCCCGACCTTCTGGTCAGTAACCCTGAGCCTCAACCACTGAGCCACCACTGCCCCATTTTGTTTTCTCTATTTTTTTTTTTGGTAATTAAAAAGAAATGTGCAAACTGCTCATCCTTATGTCTTTCCACTCCTCTGACATGCACTGTTAACTGTGGGACCTTATATAGTCCAATCATGTCCAATCAACTGAATTTACCACAGGTGGACTCCTATCAAGTTGTAGAAACATGATGCAATTGAACTCAATTTGGAGTGTCATGGCAAAGGCTGGAAAACTTATGTACATGTGATTTTTTTTTTTTTTTTATAAATTTGCAAAAATTTCAAACAAACTTCTATCATGTTGTCATTATGGGGTATTGTTTGTAGAATTTTGATGAAAATAATTAATTTAATCCATTTTGGAATACGGCTGTAACATAACACAATGTGGAAAAAATGAAGTGCTTTGAATACTTTCCGGATGCACTGTACATGAAAACCATTTGTCATATGTCATATCATTTTGTAAAAATTTTGCCAGTCACATAATTTTTCAGGATTGCAAAACAAAGATGAACTCAGTGGAAAACAAATTGTGCAAAGTCTTAGATTACAAAACACTGAATTTTTTGTAACATTAATGACGTGAAAAGACTTAGACAAGTGTATATTTCCCAAAAAATTGTTAAATACGTTTTTGCTTATGCAAAATATTAATCTTGTAAAGCAGGCTGTTAACCTTCAGATGTTATTGATAAACAATTTGGTTACTATTGTGTCGAAGTGATGCAAGTATCTTAATTGTTTCTACTTATATTGACCATACATATCCAGAGTAGGTCTTTATTAGTTCTCCTCCTCTGTGCTTTGGAGGAACTCTTGCGAAATGTTGGCTCAAGTGCATCAGCACGTGTAGAAGGAGACTTGGAAATAAGCATCGTGTTCTAAGAGCTCATTTTCTACCCTCCCTGGCAGAGCTGCAGGTAGTGGGTGTTTTTATGGGTGCTGTATTGAGAAAGTCATTATAGTTTAGTTCCCTCAGGAGCAACAACTCTTTAAATCTTGTCATAACAGGGTGGAAGGTAATTCGGTATGTAATCATATCTGAACTTTTAAACAGGACTGAAGTCTTTGTATACCTCTCCCACTTGGTTAAATCATTGGCCTCAAAATTACATCAAGGTTCTCTTTCAGACCTGCACTGCCCCAGACTGTTAATAGTATCAGACCCCTTCAAAGTACAATCGATTAGAACTATCTGTTCTAGTGGTTTTGGCCACCCAAACAATGATTTTCAACCTTTCTTTATCGCTCATTGCACTGTTACAACTAGAAATGTCATTGTCAGCTGTTGTGTCCCCTGTAAATAACACATTATAGCTCCTGGTGAATTATCTGTCCTTTCTGTTTCAAAAGAAAGCCATTAGGGAGAAGGACATCAAAACTAAATATTGCATTTATACGCAGAAGTTCATTAGGCTCAAGTATGCTGTGTTTGCAAACTGTATAACATCCCTCAGCTAATTTAATTGTATTAACCAATCAATATCATTTTCACAATTCCATTTTATCTCTTCCTGAATATGATTATCAGGTTTTCAGATGATCAATACTTCATAAAACAGAGGCCTTGAGTGTGGTACATTCCTTGCTTTGTGTGATACAGTAAATAATATAGCATTGCCCATGCCCAATCAAATTGCATATTGCACTGCCTCCATAGATTTTTCTCCATAATCCATTTTATTTATGTTTTGATGTGGTACACTAGGAGCTAAATACTGTTTGATGTTAATAAGCATTAAAAAAAAAGAAAAAAGTTTTCTCGAATTATTGTAATATGTCAGACCCTTTGTTGCTCAGCTCTGATGAGTTGCACGGGTTCAGATACATTGCAATAAACTTTTTTTGTTCTCTGTAGGAGTGCAACAAGAGTCTCCTCAACATGAGAAGGTCCTCGGTGTCAATGGGGATGGCATTATTCACAGTCCTGACTTCCCCAACACATACCCCAGGAATACTGTTATAGTGTGGAGACTGGTGGCATTCACTGAAGGTTCCAGGATCCAGCTGTCTTTTGATCAACGGTTTGGCCTGGAGGACGCTGAGGATGGCATTTGCAAGTAAGATCCCCAAATCCTTTGGTTGCTGGCCAGACTGCAAATGCACGTGTGTGAAAACCCATTTCATAACATAGATAATCATATCTTATCATTGAATACATCATAATCAGCTATTCAAGCAAAAAAAAAAAATATATATATATATATATATATATATATATATATATATATATTATTTCACAACACTGAATTTGTGTGTGTGTGTGTGTGTGTGTGTGTGTGTGTGTGTGTGTGTGTGTGTGTGTGTGTGTGTGTGTGTGTGTGTGTGTGTGTATGCGTGCATCGAACATCTTTGTTCCCATCCATTTAACTTATAAAATGAAATAGATTAGAATATTGTAATTTATTTATACTTAATTTTGTGTTTTAAGAGTTTCAGTATCAGTAATTTAATTAGAAGTGGTGATTTTACTTTGATTTTACTTGAAATCAAGTGTTGAATTATTTTTTATGTGCCTAAAGACTATATAGGTCATCATTATTACTCGGGTGTACTCATACATGTATTTCATAATTGCCATGTTTCTATGTTATCTGACAAAATTAAACAGAAGTTAAACTAGCCGTTTTTCAGGAATGACAAACTGTGACAATCTGGCACAAGCTGAAAATGACAGTTGATTTAGACAGACAGGTTTTAATATAACAACAAGACTGGCCCAAAACTATATAGAAGAGCAGATTTAAAAGATTTGAGAGCTTGAGACATTCCTGAGTTGGGATGGGAATCTTAAGGAATTTAACGATTCGGTCTCCAATTCCTCTTTAACGATTCTGATTTCTTAAGAAGAAATATTTGGAAATAAGAAATGCATTTTATATAAATTAACTGCATGTATTGCCAAAATGTTACATCATTTTAGATTTCAACAGAACAGATATGACAAGTCAGATTAATTTAAAGGGTTAGTTCACCAAAAAATAAACATTTGCGCATCATTTACTCACCCATCCCAGATGTGTATGACTTTCTTTCCTATGCTGAACACAAACATAGATTTTTAGAAGAATTTCTCAGCTCTGTTGGTCCATATGCAAGAAAAAGCTCCAAAATCCACATAAGGGCAAAATAAAAGTACTCCAGACAACTCTGTTGGTTAAATCCATATATTCTGAAGCAACATGATAGGTGTGAGAGAGAAACAGACCAATATTTAAGTAATTGTTTTACTATAAATTCTCCTCCATGCTCAATCTTCACTTCATTTCCAATTTCACATTCTCCTTCTGTTTTTGGTGATTCACATTCTTCATGCATATCATCCCCTAATGGGCAGGGTGGAGAATTTTATGATAAAAATGACTTCAATATTGATCTGTTTCTCACCCACACTTATCATAACGTGTCTGAACACAAGGATTACACCACTGGTGTCATATGGATTACTTTAATGCTATTAACTTTATGTGGATTTTGTTGCTTAAATGTTTTTACACCCATTCACTTGTTAACGGTTTCACATTGTGAGGACCTTCTAAAAATCTGTGTGTTCTGCAGAAGAAAGGAGGTCATACACATCTGGGATGCCGGGAGGGTGAGTAAATCCCTAGAGAGAATTTTCATTAAACTATCCCTTTAATACAATTCTTGTAAAACATATTTATTACAATTCTTACAAAGAAAAACTTTTTAATGGCTTTTTTAAGTCTTTTAGAGGCATTCCAATAATTTGTCCTACTGCAACTATATATTTAAAAAAACATTCAAAAATTATTATTTGTATTATTATGAACTTTTAATATTATTATGAAATTACACTGGTTACAACAAAACGTGTGATGTACACATTGTCATTTAAACAATTAGTCAATAACTGCACTGCCTGATTTAAGTCTTGTGAACCTTAAACATTACATAACGTGGTAGTAGTTTTTGTTTCTTTTCAAGCTGGACATGTCAGAAGTCCTATTCACTAAAAAGAACTGGCTCTTAAGCTCAGGAACCACATTGATCGCATGCATGTGTCCACAGCAAAATGCATGTTCAAGAACCATTAACAGAACTGAAAGTTATGAAAATCATAAGGTTTTGGTATTTTATTTCAATTTGTTAATGGAACTGGTTCTAGGTTCCCAACCCTATTCTTGAGTGTTTTACTTTCAGGCATTCCAATTAAAATTTTTGCTTGGAAAGTGTTATGTGACAAATCATCACCACTAAACAAGTATCATCGCACATCAGTTGCACTCTCTTGATGGCATCAGACATGAGATGAAGCACCCATTTACAGGCAAGCAGTATAAGTATGTGTGGGGAGGGAGTGGGAATTAAAGTGGATATGTATGTGCTTGTTGTGACCATGTCCATTTTTTAAGATTTAGAGTTGAAGGGAGGCCATTTGAGAGATTGGCTGTGCTGCAAGAAGGCTGATGAATAATGAAAAGCCCACCCCTGGAGTGATTATATTCAGTTATATATTTATTTCCTCCATGACTGATATGGTGATGTAGAAAAAAATGACCCTTGCTGCTTTGTACATACTTAGTTGAGTCTCCAATGTAACTCCATAGCATCTGTTTGTGATTCTGGAGAGATCTCTTACACGTACAATCACAGACAAATGCTCACACACACTCTACCGTATAGGTCACACACAGCCGAGCCAGCCAATCCACATTAAAACCCACATTCAATTACAGGCTAGCATTCTTTCCTTCCAGGCCTCTGTACATGCCACTGTTTTGCAGTCTGGTGCAATCCATTGCAGACGTGCACATCTGTGCAATTCTCCTTTCCAGAATTTAGATGATGACCTTCCTATAGCTGCTTGTGTCATGTGGAAAAAAGGGTTTACATGCCTCTTCCAATTATCGATATATATATAATAATGCATTATTAACGTTGTTTTTCTACCATATTATGTCTTAAAGTCTTGTGACTTGCTGGCATTAGCTGTTTGATGTTCCTCGTTGCATGCAAGGCTTTGGTGAAACAAGGTTTTGTGTGATGTCTTTTATGATATGTGGCAAACTGTTCTTAAACAACGAAACCAATATGGTTTTACTTCATGTTGGAGCTCTCAGAAGTGTCAATAATTAAGTATGTCATGCACATTAATCAGCAGCTGCAATATGAATGAAAATGTCTATGTATTCTTATGTTAATTTTGATATAGAGCAACTTTTAGTGGCTTTATGTTAACAGCACACTAGTCAAGACTTTGGGTAGTGGACCACTTTGCAGTCAGATCAGTTCAATAGTATTCACGACACGTATAATATCTGAAATGTATAATTATGCTTAATTAAACGTGCCCATATTCCAATTCGGTAGGCACATCTCTGGCAAATTTAAGATGATTAGATCATAGACCTCTCCACATAATAAAGTGGGACCCTAGATGTTGCTAAATGAATTTGCTCTAACCCATCAACTTTGTTTACATCAGACATTGTGGCCTTGGGGAATGAGTGTAGAGTTGGTGCTGGTTTTTGCAATGAGGGTGTATTTGACCTACCTGTCCTAAAATAGTGATCTGAAGAGAGTTTATGAATGTGTGCTTTGACTCTAGGTCTCTCTGTTTTATTGTTTATGAATGCAATGGATTTGGATGGATTTTAATGGACTGGAATTGTTTGGAGCCAGAGATAAAGGCTACTCAAAAGAAGTGCTCTCTATTTAATATGTTTATTTTGTGTGATTTTAATTATAATAAAGTTCATAAATATGGCCAGTAAAATATTTATGTTGTATATAGATCTATCTAATGAAATGGAAATAAAACCAAAAAATACATGGACTTCTAAAGATTCTTTTTGTAACGTCTTTTCAATGATTTTCTTGTCTTCCACAATTCAATTTTTTTTTTTTTATTTAGTGTTCATTTGTGGGCTTTTCACAGCAAATATTTATATGAGAGTCATTGTGTTTAATTCATTGTCCTATTATAGTTACTTTGATTAAAGTTTTTAATCAATTGACAGCCCTGTTCGAAAGTCCTTGTCACTGTACACTCACAATACATCACTATACTACTTGCATGCACACATTAAAGCTTTTACTCACCACAATACAAGCATCCTGATTTTTACCTATGTACATAAAATCACCAAATGTAAGCTATACCCACAGGCACATAAACCATACAACATTGTATCCCCTTGTCACAGTTGGGTTTCTGTCTGACAGGACCATAGCATTATCTTCCTGTCTTGTGTTTTGTGTGCCTTCTTTGTGTGAGCACACATGGTCCGGTTGTTAGTGACCGCCGTGCACGAGTTACCGCTGTGCGCTTTCCAGTGATGTCACAGTCCTATCACCTTGTCAAGTTGGTTTTTGTCTGACGAGGGCCATGGCATCATCATTCCCTGTTTGCTGTGGTTAAAGCGTGTTTACGTTTTGCCCTCATGTGTTTCAGGTGCCGCTGGCATGCGGAATCAATGTTTCTATGGGAACCTTGATTGTTTCCATGGGAACGCTGATCATACCAACTTTCAGCTGTGAGTGGCACCTGCCCCTTATTTGTTTCCTGCTCATTTAAATCCCCTAGTGTGTCATGTCGGGTGCTGGATCGTTCAGTGTTTAATGTTAATGCAGTTCAATGTTGAATTTAGTCTATCCTATGCTGAATGTGTGCGCTGTCAAGCAACTAAACTTGCTCTCTTGTCTAGTTGGTGCTGTCTCATGTATTTGATGGTTTCCTGTCTCTGCCCGTCTGTCGGGTGTGTGGTTACCTTCCAGCTTGCTGTACACTTGTTTCCCTACACTCACGAAACTTTGAGGGAGGATTCCTCTAGTTGCAGCCAGTGCTGGGATCGCCAGTCTTCACCAGCACAGTAAAAAAAATCTTGTTGCACTTTAATCTGTTTTTAATACTTTTCTGATTCTAGTGAAACTTTGTAGTATGGCACTTTTCGTACCACTGTATCCTTAAGATGATTCCCTTATGTTTTCCTCTTTTGTAAGTCGCTTTGGATAAAATGAATGCCAAATGAATAAATATAAATGCAAGTTGACGCTTACATTGTTGCGCCTTGTTCTTGGCATTCGCCGTGGAGCTCTGGCTGGTGTTTGATCCGGCCGTGCTGCAGTGTGCTGAACCGATCACCACCCAGGGGAGGCAGAGGAGGAGCCAGGCGCCTGTTCCTCAGTCGCTGACATCATCCATGGCCACGAAGGCTGTTTCACTGCTGCTGATAGCGTCCACAGCCACGAGGGCCGTTCCCCTGCCGCTGGCAACGGCCACGGAGGTCATTTTCCTGCCACAGCCAGTGCCCACGCCTGCCACGGCCAAAGAGCCAGTGCCCAGGCGTGCCCAGGCCTGCCACGGCCAAAGAGCCAGTGCCCAGGCCTGCCACGGCCTGCGAGACAATGCCCACACCTGCAATGGCCAACAAGCCAGCACCCATTTCTGCCATGATCAATGAGCCAGTGCCCACTCCTGCGATGGTCAACGATTCAGTTCCTGAAGCCTTGTCCGTCCCAGATCCAGCGCCTGAAGCCTTGTCCGTTCTAGAGTCAGCATCCTCTGTTATGACGGCCGCTCCCAGAGCAGTGCACCCGGCTGCCCGGAAGAGGAGGAGGAAAGGGCTCCTGTTCCCCAGTCACTGCCAGCGCTCCCGGCCACGTAGGCCTTTCCCCAGTCACTGCCAGCGCTCCTGGCCAAGGAGGCCTTTCCCCAGTCACTGCCAGCTCTCCCGGCCATGGAGGCCATTCCCCAGTCACTGCCATCACTCACAGCCACTGAGACTGTTCCCCTCTCCCTGCTTGTGCTCACAGCCACAAGGACTGTACCACTGCCGTTGCCCAGGACCATGAAGGTTATTCCCCTGTCACTACCATTGCCCACGACCATGAAGGTCATTCCCCTGTCACTGCCAGAGCTCACAGCCAGAGAGGTTGTTCCCCTGTTACTGCCTGTCCTCACAGCCATGGAGGCTGTTCCCCAGCCCATGTCAGTCTTCACAGCCATGGAGGCTGTTCACCTGTTACTGCTAGTGCTCACAGGCACAAAAGCTGTTCCCCTGTCACTACCAGTACTCACAGTAACGGAGGCTGTTCCCCAGCCTCTGTCGGTGGCTATGGAGGCCACTCCCTAGTTGAAGCTGCCAGTGCTCATGGCTGCGGAGGCTGTTCCCCTGTCAAGGCCAGCGTCCACGAAGGCTGTTCCCCTGCCACGATAAGCGCCCACGCCTGAGTTGTCCACGTCTCCACTCCTCAGTCACTCCTTCCTGAGCCTTGTCCAGCGGTTGCTGCCCGGTTTGCTGTCCCCTGTCCAGAGGCCGCTGCCCAGTCCTGTGTCGTCTCTGCCCTGAGGCCTCCTCCCAGTCTGCCAGACACTGCCTTTTCCCTGAGGCCTCCTCCCAGGTTGCCAGACCCCGCCCCATCCCTAAACTCTCTCCCTGGTTTCACTCCCCTCCCTCCCTTTCTTTCTGTTGTTTGATGTTCCCGTTGGGATGCCAGTAGGTGTCCCTTTGGGGGGGTACTGTCACAGACTTGTCACCTTGTCAGGTTGGGTTTCTGTCTGATGGGACCTTTATTGTCCTGTCTCTTGTTTTATGTATATTCTTGCGCATCGGTCCGGTTGTTAGAGACCGCTGTGCGTGAGTTACAGCTGTGCGCGAGTTACTACCGTGCACTCTCCGGTGATGTTCCGGTCCTGTCACCTTTTCAGTTTGGGTTTTGTCTGAGTACCTTGGCATCATAGTCCCCTGTCTATCTTGTGTTTCGTGATACGTGCTTTATGTGGGCTCATGTATGTGGTTGTTGGTTACCGCCGTGCGCGATTTACCACTGTCACCCTCCAGTCATGGTCCTGTCACCTTGTCACTTTTGTCTGACGAGGGCTGTCATCATCATTCCCTGTTTGTTTGGTCAAATCATGTTTTCGTTTTGCCTTCTGGTGTTTCAGGTGCCACTGACATGTCACCTTGTGGAATCAGTGTTTCCATGGGAACCCTTATTGTTTCCATGGGAACACTGATCATGGCAACTTTCAGCTGCAAGCAGCACCTTCCCCTTGTGTGTCATGTCGGGTGCTGGATCGTTCATTGTGGATTAATGTTAATGTAGTTTAATGTTGAATGTAGTCTAGCCTATGCTGAATATGTGTACTGTCAAGCAACTAACTTTGCTCTCTTGTCTAGTTAGTGCTGTCTCATGTATTTGTTGGTTGCCTTTCTCTGCCCATGTGTCGGGACTGTGGTTACCTTCCAGCTTTCTGTATACTTGTTTCCCTGCTCTCATGAATCTTCGACGGAGGATTCTTTGTAGCTACAGCCAGTGCTGGGATTCACCAGCACAGTTTAAGTTGAAGTTTATTGTTGTAAATAAATCCTATGAACTGTTGCTCTGCTATTGGGTCTCTGTCTCATGCTTTCTGACACCGCTAGCACAAGTTCCACACTGTCATTCCTTTTTTAAATTACACTTCACAAATCTTCTGTGTTTTAAAAGTATTGAGCGGAAAAGGCATTATCCCTCTGGGGTCTGAGGGTGTTTTGGGCCCTGGAGAAGTTTTGACATGCCTTGACATTGGTGCTTTTTTTCAGTTGCTTAAAAACACATTAATGGCTAAAGTCTGATAACACTGTATTCAGCACAAACTGAGCTACAATAATATTTGAGCAACATGTGTAAACATGTTTGTATTTTTGAGAAAATAACATTTATGTGTGGTTTTTGAAAAAACTAATATTTACGTATTTGAAATAAGGCCATAACACATACTAAACATTTGTCCACAAGACATTTGAGAACTGGATCTTGTAGCCTAGAGTTTTTGCCACAAAATTATGTGAAAACCATTCTGATCACTCATTCATACAAAACAATTTAGTCATTTAACTTTTGTAAGACACTTTTAGTGTTAGAAATGTCATATGCGAGGAGGTGTGAATTATCATGAATATTGATGTAATTCACACCTGAGAAAAAGACCCCTCCCCTGGGCATATCAATGAGGAATGTGACAGAAAGAGAATGAATGTAAGGAGACTTAATGATCAAAATCAAGTTTTAAGTAAAAATAAGTAATCTGACTATACATGTTCTTTACATACAGACTTTACTTAATTTTAGACCTACACTACCATTTAAAAGAAGTCTCTTCTGCTCACCAAGGCTGCTTTTATTTGATCCAAAATACAGTGAAATTGTGAACTCTTTACAATTTAAAAGAAAAGTTTTCTATTTGAATATATTGTAAAATGCAATTTGTGATCAAAGCTGAATTTTCAGCATCATTACTTTAGTCTTCAGTGTCATATGATCCTTCAGAAATCATTATATGATGTTGATTTTCTAATATGGGCATATTTAAAGTCCATTTTACTAATTTGCAACTCAACAGATATTTGCAAGCACAAGCTTTGTTGATGATAATGAGGCAGCATAAACACTAGTTAAAATATAATCTAAACATTCATATTATTTTAATATCATATTACATATCATATTTATAGCATACAGCCCACAATTTAAATGCCTGCTTTAGCCGAAACAGCATTTAAATGTAACTAAAACTTGCCTATTAGGAGTCATATTTCAATACTCTGAATCCTGACTGGCAAGTCTGGAAACAGTCCCACTAGTAAAATATGTACATGTTTATATAAAATAACATGTCAAATGTAAGTAAAACTAAATGATTTACTCATCCGAAATTGTATCCTCTGCAGGAGAAACTGTACATCACTTTGTTTCATTCAGATTACATTGCAGGATAATATTTGTTTTAAATTTGAATTGTTTTATGTTAAAGTCAGACATTTTAAGCTTTCTTTAGACATATGTTTCATGTTTGTGTGATTAAGTATTCGCAGAGTTTCAGATCATTATTTATGACCTGTTTCAGAAATATGCTCGTGTACACAGAGACTGCTGAAAGCTCACCCTTTTTATTTTCTTTAGTTTACAAACATACAAGGTTTTGTTGTTATTGCGAGTGTACACAAATAAAAGTAGACCCTTTATAGACTAATGATGTCTTACACTTATCTATATACCCCAAAATGTGTATTTTATGTTGTTTCCGCTGTAATGAGGTAAAAATCCAGCAGGATGCGCCGGCATGTCCGTCGACCCCAGAGGGTTAATACACATTGGTATGATGATCTTATGCCAGTTGAATGAATACATTAAAACCTACTGGGCTGGAATAAACTGTAATAAAATCTGCATGCTGAATCCATCACATGGCAAAGCCTAGCCCAGAGAGCAGACAGGTAACTACACAACTGTCTCATCATCACTTCTGTTTGTTCAGGCCGATAAGAAAACTGGACAGGATATTCTGTACTATTTGGTTAATTTTACATGTTGGTTTCTGACTCTGATATGATCACAAGGGTTTTTTAAAGGCTAATAATAAACAAGAAACTATAGTGACAATGTAGATGTTCCAACAAGTAGGAAGCGGGAGTTGGGGTTGCAGTCCTCATAAGTCTATTTTATTACTCTGGTTTCCAGTCACACTTTTTGCCTTTTCAGGTCTATTTTAGATTAAACTCATCCGCTTCAGTGGTAACAGACAACATATTCTCAGAAGTAATAAGTTAACAGCTTTGCAGCATTCAGGTTCTTGTAGCATTAGGTCTGTATGACTGAGATTCTCTCTCCCAGTCTGTCGCTCCGGCTGCCTTTTAAAACCCCACTCCGTCTTCACTGAAACGATATTCCTGATATTTAATATCGACAGTTACCAGTTTATGGCCCTTACCGCTTTCTCCTACCACAGAATGCTGATTTCACTCTTGTGAAAGCCTGTTGGCATGCCTCCATCCACTGGACCAGCTCTGATGCCCCCTTTTTAGTGAGATCAATCAAATGGCTAGTGACATCACAGAAACAAGGCACAAACCTCTGGTATTAGTCAGCCAGGCTTAAACTCTCTCGCCTCCTTGTTGGCCTTGGGACGTGGGTAGGCCGCTATTGCCATGGTCTTATCAATTTGGGGCCTAATTGGAAGCCCAGATACTGTACTTCCACTCACTTGCACACTTTTTCAGGATTATCATGATCCCCACCTGCCTCAACAACCTCAAACCTGCTCTTAGATGCTGCATATATCTCTGCAAGTCATTACTGTATATAATGAGGTTTTACAAATAGGCAGTGGCATATGCAGCGTGAGGCCAGAGAATCTTATCCATGAGGCACTGGAACGTGGTGGGAGCCCCGAACAAACCGAATGGAAGAGTAACGAATTGGTGTAATCCGAATGGTATGGAAAATGCAGTTTTTTCTCAGGATAATGGCGTTAAGGGCATCTACCAATACCCCTTTGTTAAATCCAGTGTCGAATAAAATTGAGCCGTACCCAACCACTCGAGCATTTTGTCAATTCGGGGCATTGGGAATGCGTCATAATTAGACACCACGTTGACTTTTCAGTAATCTACACAGAACCGGACTGACCAGTAACGCTTGGGTACAAGAACAACCGGGCTGGCCCAATTATTTTCTTTCTCATCTCAAGCATTGCCTCAATGCACTACTACTCCTGGTGGGGTCTCGATATGGTGTTGTATTAGGTTCGTACTAGGGCTGCACAATTAATCCAAAAACGAATAGCAATTATGATTACGGCTGCCACGATTATGTAATCGTGAAAACTGACGATTACAGCATTCAATTTAAGTCTGCTCCTGTCACATCAATGGTTTCTATTTACAACGTGTTTTGCAGAGGTTGAGTATTCAAACCAATAACTAAAATGTCTGTTGAGCAATGAAATAGCAATGGCCAATCAGAGCTGCTTAGATTAGTCCTCCATCCTATCCATGATAACTACTGATCCATGTAAAGCCTCCACGAATGACAGCGGACAACAGGTTCATTTAACTCATGTGAGTGGTCTTTTATTTGTGCTTTTCACACTAGATGACAGCTTCATTGCAACACATACGGTTGTCACAAAATAATGTCTCGTGTTCACAGAACTCTCTCTGATCCAGACTCTCCCTCGATCTGCTGGCTATGTCGCTCTTTTATGCCGCTCTCTCCGTGTTCACTGTAATCATAAACAGGTGTTGGACATAATTTAGCTCAGGTGTAAGCGCCCTTATCGCTCTTTCACTCTCCAGACGGACACTTGATAACTCCCACGCTGCCACAATCCTAATGTGCAATTTTGAAACCGTCTGAATGCCCAGATGCTTGCTATATGTTCTAGCTCTGTTCGTGTGGCACACAAAAATTAATACCAAAGAAACATCACCTAAAGCATCTGTAGAACAAGAGCAAAAAGCACTTTGGACCACCTATTTTCCATCTAAATGAGGCTTATTATTGAAAGTGCTGGATTTACAAATGTCAGCAAAATTAACATGGCTTTATTACTGCCAACAGAAAGCTGGTGGATGTTTGGATGTTTGTGTACATTTTCTAGTGATTCTGACAGCAGTACTTGTGGCCAGATCATTTTTTTTTTGTGTGGGGTTGGACATCAAAGTACTAACTCTGAGGGTCATAAAACATAGGGTTTTATTTTAACTTTTCAAATGCTTGACGAATAGTCAAATGCTTTACAAATCAACCACCATAGGATACTAGACAGGACACCATGTTTAATACACAACAATATTAAAGTTTCAGGTAATTCTAAACTAAAAATTTAAATGAAATGAATACACAGACTTTTATTGTTATTATTTGTATTTTTTTGCTCTGTGTCTGGGTGTAAAGTGTTTCTAATATCTCTGGAAATCTTGATAAAAGTATACTTGTGGATCTGAAATTTAGGATAGGTTGTGTAACACAGACTCCGAAGAACTGGGATTAATATCCATGTGTGTGCCGTTTTATTAGAAAAGGTACAAATCATAAACCGAAAGGCTGGATTAAATCTCCAGCAATAGAGCCGCGTAGACAGATGAAATTTGTGGTCCTAAACAGGCAAGGTTCAGGCAGTCAGCAAACAATCAAAGTATAAATCCAGACAAACCGGATGTGATCAAAAGGCAGGCAGCAGAGAATCAGAACGACAGTCAAACGGCAGCAGTCAACCGCAGGCAATATAAACAGTATAAATGCTCAGAAATGTTAGCCGTTGCTGAACAAGACTTCGCACTGAGCCTAGTATGCTTAGTGCTTAAATATTCCTTGGAATAGGGAACAGGTGTTGGCATAATCAGTCCAGGTAGGCATGTAGGGAATTGTAGTTCAGAATGCTACTAGTATTTGGGTGAGGGAGTCCTCTGGTGGTGAGCAGGAGAAGTCCTAGTATGTGTGTATATGTGCAGATGTATATATGGAATTCCCAAGAAAGACTCGGAACACCCTCTGTTTTGCCCTCCAATATAAACCTATTTGCTACACTTAGACTCATCAGATCATGAGACATTGTGATTATTAACTAAAAAGGAATCCATGAACATTGTACTTCGCTGATTTAACACTTTAAAATGTACAGAATGTATTTAAATGCATAATGTACACTATACTTAGCCTTGCTAGATAATTCTGAAAATGACTATGAACTGTGATCACTGTTATAACTGACAAATTAATGATCAGAGCCTGATGTACTTTTTAAAATATGTGTGGATTTTCATGTTTTGTTACTTACACTTATAATATTCATGAAAGTATGTCATATTTAGTATGTAAATGCTTGCTTGTTTACGTAGAGAATGTTGTCTCTTGTACTGTTGACAAGATATAATAGTTAATGATTAAACATGCTCTTTTTGATTGGGAGTTTGTAAGAATCCTCCACAAAGGATCGTAAATCAACTCTGAAAAGGGACAGACCAGTCGACCATGTGACTCTGGAAAGTCACTTCTGATTGGTTTAGGACACCTTTGGGGTGCGGACAATTTCAGTTCAAAACTTTCCATCCCAAGGAAAAACTTCTCTTCTCCTGAACTCCTCTCTTGCAACGCTCTTGTTTGAACCGTCCCTTGGTCTCTTCTCTTCGGCTATCTGGCTGCTTCAAGATCCTCTGTGCCATGTAGAGTCCAAGGAAAACTCGGGACACACAAAGTCCAGTGGAAGCCTCTCTGCTCTATGGTTCAGACACCCAACGGGAGTCCTGAGTCCTCCTTACAGAAGGCCTCACTTCATTCAGACAACGGAGTCTAAAACATTGATGGAATTAACATTCGACAAAGAGCCAAAGAACCAAGCAACACGAGGAAACGCAAAGCAAGGAAATGCAACGACAAGCAAGTACATCTCCAAGACTTTTGCTCAAAATGCTGGTATATTAGTTAAATACTTTGGGTAATCCGATTGCAAATTGATTTAGACTCAATGAAGGGTAAATGGTTCTTAAGACATTGTCATCAGACTCCATAAAGTTCATTTTCTCTGTATTGATAATTTACTTCACATTCTGTCACTACACAACAACCTGTTTGATGTTGTATGTGTTAGATTAGTTTTAGGTTTAGAATAGTAATAAAGTTTGTCTGTATTCAAAGATAATTTGACTGTGGTATATTTTGATAAATAATCTCATCCCTGTTTTTAAAAGATTTTGCTTCAAAGCTGTACCTAAATATGTTTAATATTATTTTCAATAAGCCATGAGAATAATGTTACTCAAATAAGTGAATTAATCATAATTCCCTCATTAAAGCTAATTCCTTACAATAGAAATTGTGAGTGGATACAACATGATGTTGTATATGATTTTAATGGTTTAACAGAAATTTATTCAGACAAATAATCTAGTTATTTGTCATTTATCTAATTTATAATGCTTGTCGACCATGACTAATTCCATTATACATTTCCTTACATAATAATGTAAAATAAGGACAGTTTAATTTAATTCCTAGCTCACGCATACTGTTCCTACATATAATGGTGGAGAATTGCGGCACTTTAATCCACACCGTGTACATCTACATCAACCAAATTTCCTGAATTTTGTTGGACAGATTTTAGTTTTGATTATGGTGTGCATTTGTCATGGCATTTTTTCGACAACCTTATGCAACATCACATATATTTGCATACATTTTTGGCCGAGATCTTGTATTGAAAGGGTAACTAAACCCCTGCTCAGAGTCTGACTCCACCCACTAGCAATATTTGAAAAATGCTGGAAAAGTTGGCAGACCCCAGCGGGGATAGAGGGGACGAACCGAGGGCGGGGCTGAGCGGGGGGGCGTGCACCTGAGACCCGTAGTGACGGATTAATTGACAGCTGCTGTCGGACTCTAAAATGGAGAGTGACTGGAGTGATGCAAGTAGCTTTGCCATGGAGCGGTCTTTTGAAGTCGAGGACTTTTCTCCCCCACCTTCACCTGAAGTGGAGGAGGGTGAATTGTATTACTATTATGTTATTATTATTCCTCACACGGTCGCAAGACGACATGTACATGAATCTGATGAGTTTTATCGAGTTGATGTCAATAGCGCGCGCTCTGTAGGCATATTCATATTTTGCCGCTATGTGAAAAAATCCAGCAAAATGCGCCGGTGCGTTTGTCGACTCCAGAGGATTAACTTTAGCCTAACCATAAATTGTGATTCAAATATATATGATCACTCACCTCAAGACGCCGCTGCGGTGGTGGAGTCCATGCAGGAGGAGCAGCGGTTGGCACTGCGTCGCTTTTCAGCGCAAGCTGTTTGGAGAAGCCCATTTCCACCTCCATTGCGTTGGAGAAGCAATCCCGCGTAAAATGCAGTTTGCACACTCCTCCAGCTCTAGGCGGGAACTCACGGTCTTCCAGGCCAAGGACATGCAACCACTGGCACCTAATTTCCAAGTCTGCTGGAAAGCTATACAGTCCAGCAGTGCTGTTGCAACCAGCAACACTACACCTACGTACCATCCTGACCACTGTACTAAATACAGATAATCTACGTTAACTTGAAGCTATCCTAACTGATGCAATACTATGCTACTAACTAACTGTGCTTCTAACAATACTACACTAACAAATATGCTAATTAACTACCTAGGCTACACGAAATAATCTAAATAACTATATAAATGCTATGTTAAATAGATGCTAAAATACTCTATCCTGATCGTTTTCAATACTTGCAATTCCAACTCCTGACTCGCTACAGTGGTTTTGACGAAACAAGATGGTTTTTATACTCCCATGGGCGTGGTAGCTCGTACCAAGGGCGTGGTGAGCTGGAACCTGCTTACGTCAGCTCTCACCGCTTACGTCACGAACTACCGCAAACAGCCAATAGGAAAATTCAACTGCCGTAGCCACCGTTCAACCTGAATAGGGCAGCACTCAGACGTTTTTACACCATATATTGTAGAATTAAAACACTTTATACACAAATGTCAAAACAATTACTTGAATCAACGACCAGTACTAATAAAGCCCCATTCTTACAGATCATTAACTAAAAAAAGTTGGTTTATTTACCCTTTGAAGATATATATTTACTGTATCAGAAACCATTAATTAAGATGCTGTGTAAACAATTTATTACCCCAGTGTACATAATGGAGATAATGCGTTTCACCACATATAAATATTTACCAGATTTTATTGTTAACATTAATGCATAAGGTATCATGAAATAACAATGAACAAAACATTTGTACAGCATTTATTAATCTTTGTTATGTGTGTTTAAAAAAATGCAATTGCTCATTGTTAGTTTATGATAGTTCATAGTGAATTAGCACATGTGAGGTTTATGTGTGTACTTTATTTAGAGGTAAATGTGCTAAATAGAAAGTTACTGCACAGCCTATTAAAATTGTGCAGGTTTTCGGAAGTAAACTTAATTTGAAAATCATTTGATTTGCTGTGATTTCCCTTAAGTAAATATAGTACAAAATAATCCTTCATTCCTGAATTGTGATTTGGGATATCTGCATAATCCCAAAGTTAATTTATGTTTTTAAATGTCACCACAGCGTAATAACAGATACATTTAGCTCTCATGATTTCCTCTCTGAAGACAGCGGTGCCGTCAGGGTGATTGAGATAATACATTTAGCCGTGCTTCAGTGCATAGCTTATTCAGTTAATTAAATGCTTGGGAGAATGGATTTCTAGGTCAAAGCTATTGTACCTTATTAAAAGCCTAATGAGTTTCCATATTAGCTTGAGATCAAATAAAGATAAATAATCTGTATGAGTTTACATGTCTATAGTTCCCCTTTAATCTCATTCACTCTTCACTTTCTCCCAAGCATATTATCTTAGTTTTCTCTCAATAGCCCCATCTGTTTCCCCATATTATAATCTCCCTACTTTTCCCATCTTTCCTTGCTGTCTTTGTGTCAGAGTGTCTGTGTCTACAGTATCTCTGTAAAAAATCTCATTGCCATAGCTCCCTGTGGAGCGCATTAAACTTGCATTTAGATGCCTCTTAGCTGTTAGTCATCTGCAATCCCAGATGACTAACATACTGAATGATACTGGATAGTGATGAATAACTGTATAGGTGTGACAGACCATCCACCGCATTTCAGATTATTGCAATGGCCTTTGCTACCCCAAGTCCAGGCTCATAGCAGGAGTTGGTGGCCAACAGGAAGGACATGATATTGGATTTATGGCAGCGGTGATGAGGCACAAAAAGCATCAGGTGTGTGTCATCACGCTGCTAGCAGGGCTTTGTTTTCATACCCTCCTCTTGGCCACCTGCTCCAGTTATGAGCCTGCTCTTGGGCTGGCAATTATGAGGGCCAAGGCTGATGATTATTTGATGGCAGGTAGATCTTCTGTCACATAAACCATAGCAGATTAATATTCTGGGACATGCATTTACATAAATGACCTGCAAAACAAAGCAGGATTCTACAAGATTTAATTGTAATTCATCACAATTAAACACTGATAGAATTTAATTGTGAAATCAATGCAGGCTAGGTTATTTTCTGTCATAGAACAAAAAATACTGCAAAAATAGAGGCTAATCAAATCATGCTGCATTATGGTGCATGGTTTGATCTGTAAGTCGCTTTGGATAAAAGCATTGGCCAAATGCACAAATGTAGTTTAATAGTAAATATTTGTTTCGTTCAAAGTCACCATTGTGGTGAATAGGATCCCCTTTGGCTAGGACCTTGGATCTTTATTTACTTTGAATTCATTTTCTTGTATTGCACAGTGTTGTACATCACAGTTGGTTGCAGAATATAAGCTAAGCTTAGTGATAGACACTTAAATCTGATTATAAATGGCATTAAAAGCTATTTGTGGTAATAGCATATTTTATAAATCAGAAATTTTATAATACAGAAATATTATAACTATTCATAAACGATTAAGAGTGTATGGTGTTTGCAATGCTATTTTGGTGAGTTGAGTAGTTATTTCTTAGTGTAAATACTTAACCAGGTATGTACAGATATCAACACCTAGCGTATAAAACTTATTCTGGCAGAGTAAACCAGCAAATACTTATTCATGCCACAGTGCATGCTTGAAATCAAAGCAGCGGCTTAGTATTGTGGACAAAATTACTATTACTGTAAAAATGACTAGTAGCCATTTACAACACTGTAAATTCACACATAATGTTTTACAATGTAGATATAAATTCTTAAAGGGGTCATGACATGAAGAATAGAATTTTCCTAGATCTTTTGACATATAAGAGGTCATTGTACTATTAAAACATACTGTAAGTTTCACAACTCAATACTTCCTCCTCCCTGCAAAAAGAACATTTGTTCAAACCAAACTGCTAAAACGACACATACTCTACTTCCTCCATATTGTGATGTCACACTGTGGACATTTACATCTGACCACCTCCACAACAAGATATCAAGGTCTACTTTACCTTATCACTTCCATAGCCCTGCCCAGTAGCAGTGAGATGGCAAGTTGAAATAGCAGGGCAGTCAAGAGCAGAGAGCCAGTCATAAAACTGGACTTTTACTGTCAAGTCTTAAAGGAGAAGCAGCACCAAAACCAATCATTTCAGAAAGATGGTCAGAATGACGGTGGAAAATCGTGTTTGACAAATATACGATTGTTTTTTGTACAAAATGTTTTTACTAATATATAAGTGATATATAAGGGAACATATTAGAATAATAATAAAAAAGGCATGTCATGAACCCTTTAATGTCTGCATGACCAGAACAATGCAATAGACTTTCTGATGGCCCTTATTGTTTAAGCCTCCTTTGGTTTTAGCTGATTTGATATAGCAGGATTTTTTCAAACATGTCTGATATAGTCGTTTGTCTGTGTTAATGATCTGATCTCCATATATGGTGAAAATTTGAATTTGGTACTGATTCATGTGTATTGTCCTAATACAGTGTGTCCTGGTGTTGTAGGTATGATTATGTGGAGTTGGAGGAGCCTGTTGGAGGAATGGTGCTGGGTCGGTGGTGTGGCTCACAGGTGGTACCAGGGCCTCAGATATCCAAGGGTAACCAGATCCTGATTCGCTTTGTGTCTGATGAATACTTTCCCTCCAACCCAGGATTCTGCATCCGTTACTCATTGCTCCAACAGGTATGAAGCTACTCACTCATTACCGCTTATGCAATGTTTACTCAGTGGGTAGGCTGTGTTTTGTGTAAAAACATTTAATTAATCCCCAATCGCCCTTTGCTATAAGCAATTATCTCTGCACTTGAACATAAATACACAGAGAAGAGGTCAACATTGGGTATGCCCGGTACCATACAATGTGCAGAAGATCATAAATGCAACATAATTAAGATGCAACTCATAGCAATCTTCTGCATTTTTGAATGTACACTTTTTTTCTGTATGTAAAATAGACTATTTTAAAAAGAATAAAATGTAAGAAAAGAAAAAAAAAAGAGAAAACTTTAAGATGAAATACAGCAGACTCCCATCTTATTACAAGGTAGCTGTTGCTGTAATCACTGTTCCTCTCAAATGACCTGGCAACCTTAAATGGCACTTACTAAGTTGGAAATTTCAAGATGCAATCATATTCTTACCTCAGAGACCTTCCCCTCAATGTTTCACTTCATGTGGTGATGAAAACCACAGCAGGGCGGGCTACAGTGCTTTCCACCTTGGCCATGGTTCAGTTTCCTGCCTTTAATTTACACCCGGACAGGCGTCACATGGCACATTTGAAAAGGATTATTCCCCTGAAATGATTTAATAGACATGCTTGGCTTTGATGTACGATACCTGTCAAAATTGTATGACTCCACTTTCCCTTACATTTGTTTACTGAGCCTTTGGAGCGTGTCTGAACACTTCGCTACATTATAAAAAATTGGTCTCATTGTTTTCCATTGAACAAAGGTGTGCTTTATCTTCCACTGCTAGATAATGGCTGCATCTATTCTACAAAAACTGAATTACTTCCATGTTGATTGTGATAAAACAGGCTTCCCAAATTAGACAGGACTAGTGTGAATCATTAGAAGGCAAAAACTATCTCAGTGTGCCTTAAAGGTGCACTCAGTAATTATTTTTCTCATTAGAAAAACTTTTACCCTCATTCACCCTCATTCACCCTCTATTATTGAAAACATTTGGTCATGGCATTGTTAACCGAAAACTATTGCTTTTTACTTGAAGTTGCATCCACACCAATAGGTGTCGGTATAAGTCCAAGAACACGGGTCATATTCGTGAGTGCAACATAAACACAAAATTACTATATGCACATTTAAGGAGATAATAACGACCCAATAAATCACTTATTGTGACTGCTACCCCAGCAATTTTTGATTATGCTGCTTTAAGTGTGTTTATTTCTTTTCAATGCTTTTGATTTTGGCCATATGCTTACAGATAATAAGGATTTCTGTATGTGGGGGCTATGTGTCAATGAGTGTACTATCTCTTCTTTACACAAGGGGGTGTGATTTTCTTTGAGCAGTGTTCTGTTAGTGCAGAGGAGTGTTTTGGCTGGCTCCTGGGCACATAGCTTACATCAGAGAAGGTGTGGCTGAATAGAGCTCTATTTATAGTGTTTGTGGAGGAGGATGTCGAGCTGGAACCTATAATTCCAACACTGCTGCTACAGCCTCCTCCAGTCCTGACTCACAGTGCTTTGTGTTTGTATTCTTGCTCACCAAACATTTGCTCTCAGGGGACCTGTGAATGGGAGTTCTATCTTAAGCTTTGTGTGTCTGTGTACAAGTGTTTGAAAAAGCATGCTATGCCAAAATGCTGAGGAGTATTGGGCAAAACGTCTTTTAACAATTAAACCAATTGCTTTTTGATTAAATATAGTTTTACACACAGTATGGTTGTATGCTATTCCAACACAGCAGGATTGTGTATTTGATGACAGTTACAGTATGTCAGCATGTGGCATATTTGCAGTTGTATAGGATGTATACATAAAATGCAAAACACTACATACAAAACTCTCTTTCTAGCTCTTACATGCTCAACGGAGCCTGTGGTTAGCTTCTGTGATTAACTCTGCAGCTGTTAAAGTCAGTCGCTGTCTAGCAGAGGAATAAGGCACTATGTTTTAATACATAATGTTTTTGCACATCATGCTCCATATAAAGTTGACCCTCTGTCAGCTGAATTATTTAAAGGTGAAATGCATACGTTTTGTTCCTTTTACAACAAACCTAATTGCAAAAAAAATAAATCCTAAATGCTCTTACAGTCTGCCACTGACAAACAGATTGTTCCACCCATGGAAAACAGGAAGTAATTGTGTTCACATAAATAATAGTTAGCGCAATCTGGAGGTTGCATTTTCACTCTAGAATTACACATTTACTCTACTGTCAATAAGGTTTGGGTTAGGACGTATTGTTAATAAAATATGCATTCCCGTTGACTGTTTTATATAATTTACAACTAAAATTATACACTTTATAGGGTGCCACCCTGTGGACACTTCACCCAGAAACTGGTCAACAACACAACAAGCTTTGGCCACTGGTGGCAGTGGTTTGAATTTCAGGAAGAACAGACTGATTTCAGCACAGAACTAATAACCTCCTATCACTGAATTCACAGTGTGTGGTCAGTTTGCTAACAAACACCACAGAGATGCTGTATTAACACTTTTTGGGGTACAAAGATATACCACTGGATTACATTTAATTGTCTTTGCTTATTAAGCTGGGATAGTAGAAAATATTTTAACATAGAGTACAGTTTAATGAGCCTGCTCTTCCTCTGTTTCCCTTCTAAAATGTGTTGTTCTTTTATGTCTCTGTCATGTATAATTTTGGCCCTGTTTTCTTTACTCACCAAAAATGTCAAAGTTTGTGACCTTCTTCACCACTTCACCAGCATAGTATAAGCTATTATCATTTCCATATATCATCCATTAAGCTTCTACAAATGTCCAAATGGCTTATTTTCCAGTGGATGGATGTGTAATCAGATTTTTTCTCTGCAATAAAACCAACAGATCATACTGTATTTCATAACCACAGACTTGTATGAAATATTTGTAAAGAAAATCTAACTACACAGATAAAGTATATATGATCAGACAATTGAAGAATTGATCATTCCAACAAAAGTTAATGTAGCTTGAGGCCACACAATACTGAATGTGATATTTTCTTGTATAACATCATCTATTGTGAAAGTGTTAATTTACTCATTTAAATGTCCTGACTTTTCACAAATCTTCTACACACAAAAAATATAGATGTATAACTGTTAATACAGTGTTTACAGCATGCAAGTTTATAGATCTTTTTTTTAATCCTTTGCTATCTATTGATTTTTATCAAAATGATATGTTAGAGGCTTACTTATCCATTCCCTCTGATGATGAAATGTAGGGAAATCAGTGGCCTAACCCTTTAAGCTTTGGCTGACTTATGGCTCTGCATTGCATGGAATGGACTGCCATGTTGGAGCTGCAGAATTCTATTTCACTGTGGTCAACCTCAGCTACTGGAAACCCAGTACCACGGGGGCAGCCCTGCACTTTCTGTTTAAACAAGCAATCACTCCTCTTCACCACTTCCACCAAGAGAAGGGGGAAAATAAGCCCCAGCTGCGATTTGCAGGAAGAGATTTTGGAAACCGGTAAGGGTTTGAGGGAAGAGGTCATTAAAACAGCACCTAGCTCTGGAAATACGAAACGTTTTTGATTCTCGTGGGATTCAGAGGAGCTGAACGGCTTCTTTCTAGTTCCTGTAGGATTACATAGACGTTTTATATCTTCAATCAACCTGAAAGGAATTAAAATGTTCCTATACAAATATCCTTAATGTTAAATACTGTATGAAATGTTCCAAAAGGGCTATTCATTTTGATTAGAGCAATTTAATGTATGATTTCATTTAATCCATGGCAATCACAATTGAAAGATGCACTTGAGCTGCTTTGTCAGAAATTATCTTGGAATTCTGTATTATCGTGTGAGCAAAGGAGCACAAATGCTGTTATATCCACCTCGGTAGGGGCACTTGGCTGTGGCTTCATAGAGCAGGGCTCAGAGCATTATTAATTGATAGATTAAAGGAGTGCCTCACATTCACAAGCTGCAAATGGTTTTCATTCCACACCGCCAGCCAATACCAAAACTGGAGGCCAGTTTTCTGCTGTGAAGGATAGCTGAATGTTCAGGTTTTTAAGAAATAATTTTAACTACTCTTGATGTCTTCCTACAAAAATTATTAAAAATTAGGTGATATGTGGTGTTGAAATCAACATGGTACAGTTGTTTGACATCTGTTCTCTATTATAATTGGTTGTTACATCCTCTCAAAAATGAAATGGTGTCATTGTTTCCTAAGTGGTTTACTTGTAGTAAGCAAGGGATATACAGAGGCGTCCAAAAGTCTGAGACCACTTTGAAAATCTGATTTACTGTATATACAGTGCATCCGGAAAGTATTCACAGCGCTTCACTTTTTCCACATTTTGTTATGTTACAGCCTTTTTCCAAATTTCCTCAATTTATATATATAAAAAAAAAAAAAACACATGTACGCAAGTATTCACAGCCTTTGCTCAATACTTTGTTAAAGCACTTTTGGCACCAATTACAGCCTCAAGCCTTTTTGTGTATGATGCTACAAGCTTGGCACACCTATTTTTGGGCAGTTTCTCCCATTCTTATTTGCAGGGCCTCTCAAGCTCCATCAGGTTGGATGAGGAGCGTCGGTGCACAGCCATTTTCAGATCTCTGAGACCTTCAATCGGGTTCAAGTCTGGGCTCTGGCTGGTCCACTCAAGGACATTCACAGAGTTGTCCCCTAGCCTCTCCTTTGTTATCTTGGCTATGTGCTGTGGGTCGTTGTCCTGTTGGAAGATGAACATTCACCCCAGTCTGAAGTCCAGAGCGCTCTGGAGCAGGTTTTCATCAAGGATGTCTCAGTACATTGCCACATTCATCTTTCCCTCGATCCTGACTAGTCTCCCAGTTCCTGCTGCTGAAAAACATCCCCACAGCATGATGCTGCCACCACCATGCTTCACTGTAGGGATGGTATTGGCCAGGTGATGAGCGGTGCCTTGTTTCCTCAACACATGACGCTTGCCATTCAGGCCAAAAAGTTAAATCTTTGTTTCATCAGACCAGACAATTTCGTTTCTCATGGTCTGAGAAACTCCAGGCAGGCTGTCATGTGCCTTTTACTGAGGAGTGGCTTCTGTCTGGCCACTCTACCATACAGGCCTTATTGGTGGAGTGCTGCAGAGATGGTTGTTCTTCTGGAAGGTTCTCCTCTCTCCACAGAGAAATGCTGGAGCTCTGTCAGAGTGAATATCGGGTTCTTGGTCACCTCCCTGACTAAGGCCCTTCTCCCCCGATTGCTCAGTTTGGCCGTTGGCCAGCTCTAGGAAGACTCCTGGTGGTTCCAAACTACTTCCTTTTACGGATGATGGAGGCCACTGTGCTCATTGGGACCTTCAATGCTGCAGACATTTTTCTGTACCCTTCCCCAGATCTGTGCCTCTATACAGTCCTGTCTCTGAGATCTACAGACAATTCCTTGGACTTCATGGCTTGGTTTGTGCTCTGACTTGTACTGTTAACTGTGGGACCTTATATAGACAGGTGTGTGCCTCTCCAAATCATGTCCAATCAACTGAATTTACCACAGGTGGACTCCTATCAAGTTGTAGAAACATCTCAAGGATGATCAGTGGAAACAGGATGCACCTGAGCTCAATTTTGAGTGTCATGGCAAAGGCTGGAATACTTATGTACATGTGATGTTTTCATTTGTTTTATTTTTAATAAATTTGCAAAGATTTCAAACAAACTTCTTTCACGTTGTCATTATGGGGTACTGTTTGTAGAATTTTGAGGAAAATAATGAATTTAATAAATGTTGGAATAAGGCCGTAACATAACAAAAAGTGGAAAAAATGAAGCGCTGTGAATACTTTCCGGATGCACTGTAGTGTGTGTGTGTGTGTATAATATAATTCCTTGGAAATAAACAGTCTGCGTTTAAGCTGTTTTAATTTTACATTGCCCAGGTTAGCTCCTTTTGTTCAAAAGGTCAGATTTCCTTGCCTTGGAATTTTCTCTAATGAAGGTTAGTCATGAGGTTTTGTACAAACTTGTGGAGTTCATGTCACTGCTTATTATTTAGGCAAAAGGGGAACCTACCAAAAAAAATTTCATATAAACTTTTCACTCATTATTACAATGATAATATGTTTTATGATAAAAAGATTTGCTTTAAATTAGAAAGGAATGCAAAAGTATTTTCACTTGTGGTGATTTATACTCCCATGTATACTATTTAATTTACCTTCGGTTTCACATGTTGCCACAGCATTATTTCCAGTGCTTGACTCAAATGCCCTCAATCAGTCTGTCTTGATATCCTTATATACTGGATTGTTCACTGTGGCAATACATTTTTTTTTTTATCACTGTAGAGATCTTGAACCTTTTATTGACACCATGTCCTTTACACCGTGGTTACCATGCCAACCCACTCTTCACAGGCTTTGGAGGTGTCACTCATAGAGGGATTATGTTAGTATTCCTGCATTAAGTTGCTGTAAAAAAAAGACACGTTGACTGATCCCAGTACCCGAGGCAGTGGAGCACAGAACTGAGTAAAATGATGGTTTCCTGCAGGTTGCCTACACCATAAGTATCAGTGCCACTGTCCTTGTGAGTTAGAGTTCAAACAGGGTGAAATTGTAATAGGCTTGTAAATTATTAATTGGGAAAAGTGACCTGTGTATTGCATTATTAACAGATACAGTATTTTAGGATAACTAATATATAGTCTGTCAATCGTTAACAATTTTGAATCAAAATAATTACATGTTATGCGATTTTAAGAATGAATCGCAATGAATCGCATATAAATATTTGCTGAGAAAAGTCCTCAAATAACAATCATTAATTATATAATAATTAAATAATTATAAACTTGTCTTGAGATCCCAGTGTTCAGTTTTGTGCTCCATCAAGCTGTGTTTGAATGCAAGAATGTGTTTTCATCTTGTGATGTCTGCTGTAGGTAAGTGTGGTTTGTTCTCTGTACAGCTGCATTTTGCCTATAAAGCTGGAGTTTGCATACTGCCCCCTTGGAGAAAACAGATGGTACTTCAAGCTTGAATTGTTTTAATAGTAGAATTATACCTTATTATGGTCCTGGGACATGATTAATTGTGGTATTCTTTTTTTATAATTAACAGCACTGAATTAAAGTGTTAAATTGGCAGCCCTAATTTATAGTTCTGTCAATAGATGAAAACATTTAAAGCTGATGAATGTAACTTTTTCTGTGCTAAAATACTTTCTCCTATCCAAGCTTGATATGCAGAGACAACTATTAGTAAGTCATTCATTGGTTAATTAAAAAAAAAAAAAACTTTTAAGCACGGTCTTTCTGTGGCACATTGAAAATTACTTTGTTTGTTTAGAGGGACCCACTTAGACCCACCCAAAAAATGTTACTCAACCAATAGCATGAGTTGGGGCAGAGCTATCTCTTTATTTGACTTGGGGCAGACGAGGGGCATATTCATAAAGTGGTTTTGAAAACTGTTTATTTTTCCAATGCCATTTGGTGGTGCAAGTGTCACAGGAATTAGTATGTCAGCATTAATTGTGATTAATCATATGATTTGTCTTAGTTTATACAGTTAATTGCAAATTATCAAAGTATTACATTTTGACTCTTTCTCTCTCTCTCTCCATATATGTATATATATGTATTTTTGATCACTTTCCACTCTTTTTCTACAAACAAAAAGTTTATCCAGTCAGAATTTATTTCTTGAGGCTTACAAGCAAACTGTTTCACAAATCGCATGCCCGAAGCTGAAGCAGCACGTGAGTTTGAACTCCACCCCATCAGGCCTTCAGATTTTCCACAGAATTCCTCAACACTGCAGTGAATAGGCGTCTAAAGTCAGATTGTCAGATTCATCAGCCAATCAGATTGATATATTTGTTCTTGGTAAGTGTGATCTTTAAAATATGTCCCGGTCGAGGCCTTCTAGCTGGCCTTGAGTGATACAATCACACTTTAAGTGATGTGCTTAATTTGAAAGCGAAGTGTGCGAGATCTTGCTGACGAGTCTGCTGTTATCACTACCACTATCGCCGTTGAGAAAGAGATCCTTTTGGATTTTAAAAACACGAGATGTTCTGCATGATTGTGTGATTGCTTAATTTATTAAACAGGAAAGGAGGACTGATTTTCACTTCAAGTATTATAGTATGTTATAGCAACATCAGGAGTTTTCTAAGTGTAAATAAGGCTGCTTGAGCATTCAGTGTCAGATCAAGTTTTGAAAATTGGAACTGTGTTCCATTCAACTCGGAAAGTCGGATTTTACAACTTCCTACTAGGATAAGTGCAATGGAATGCATCTAAGTCAGAATGATGCAGGGGCATGATGTCACACAAACATATCGACACTCAGGGAGATAAGTGATAAGCATTCACTTTATTAAATAATATTGATAAAGGAGTTTGTTTCCACATTACATGATAGTAAAACTTGTTTAAAAAACGCCTGCAGAAACAGGTGTATAAAACATGGTAAATTATAATCTCTTTTGATAATTGTACACATGTAGCACAAATGCTAGTGCTGCAGCATTGTTTATCAGTTGGGTTGCAAGCAACAGTTAAATTTCAAATATTATTAGATAGAGTTTTCCAGGTATTATAGACCTCCTTGGTAGATTCATATGAATGTCTGTTCTGGAGACGTTCATTTTACAAAACAGTCATGCTGCTGTTAAAATTAGGCTTGCTTGAGCATTAAGTGTCGTTTCAAGTTCTGGCTTTCGTGCGTGGACGTGTTTTTAAAATGTTAGTATTACTAGTTAGCTGCAACATAATGTATGATGCCGAAAGGCATAGGGTGTCTTATTCTATTGTGAAACTGTGTTTTCTCAATGGCATGAATCACACTGAAGGCCTAGACTATAAATGCACGGCCCGCCACTGTATATACAGTGTTTCCCATTAATTGACTAGACTCTGGTGGCATGCCACAGTCTAATTTGCCCCGCAACAGTCTCATAATGAACCGAAAACATTATAATATTTTTGTACTTCTCAGTCTCATAATAACATAAAATAAAAGGTTGTGCAGCTACTCACCCCCTGCTGTTAACTCGTGCTCATACACACTCGCTGATATATGTACTGGTGTATTCCTGGATCCGTCTAACATTATTTGGTTTAGGAGGATGACAAATCTTTGACATGACAAAGGTATGTAATGATAACTAACATTAAATGTATCCACTGCATTATATACTACTCCACACACAATTTATCCTCACCAGTGTACGAGAGCAAACAGATAATATTACAGCCAAAGTTAGAATCATGATGATTAACGTTAGCATTACAAGGTTAATTGGCATTGCTTTACACTGCTTACGCTTCACTAGCTAGCTGTCATTAGCAGTCTGAGGTAACCTTAAAAGATAAAAAGCTGAAACTGACAACTGACTTTTCGCGAGGCAGGCCTTGGCTCTGTTTGTGAACAGCTGTCAATTAAACCCTGGCTGGGGTGAAGAGCATCATGTAAATGCCTACTGCAGCTTTAAGAGCACAAAATTGTTTACAAGAGCACAACACTAGCCTCTTAATTTTGCTCTCAAAGTGCACCAGATGGAAGTATTTCACTTTAAAATGTACAAAAAATGTTTTTAAAAGAAAATAAAACTATTCCACAGAATAAATACATAAATTCAATAAAATAGCACAAATTTAAGTCACTTTAAAGGATTCCCAAATTGCAAGTGGTCGGTTGACTAATTGAAAGTACTACAGTTGTCCCCATAGGTTTCATATTCATTGCAATGGGCATTACATCTTTTAAACCCTCATTCTCCACAATATTAAGCATAGCTATCCAATTTGCTACACAATTTAGCATTGGCACTGTTCATGCAATGATACTTCATTTAAATTGTCCAAAAAGACAAAACCACAACATAATGCTGGGGAATGTGGGATGCTGCTGTGGGTCGTGTGAATGCAGTTCACTTGCATCACAAGTACATTCTAGGTTTGTTTTGTACAAACAATTACAGTTTAGAGGTCCTTTCTCCATCACTTGATCATTGACATGGAATCGCTGTTGTGTGTGTCCCCATTAAACTCTACCCGTAATCTTAATCTTACCTTAGAAACAATATCCTTGATTTTACTACATTAACCATGGTTTAACCATGCTATTTTTTGTAAATGTACAGAAACCACAAAATTAACTATGGTTACTATATAACCACCATATTACTGTACTAACACCATTGTAAATTGCATTAAGAATATGGTTTCTGCCAAAAAAAAAACATGGTTCCTGCAATATTAGTAATACAGCGATCTACACACAAGCGATGCCAAGCCATTACGATCAACAGACCCCGCCTCCGGATCAAACCCTTCTCTGCACTCCCCAACATTCACCGTGACCAAATCGCAGTGATGAAATCAACGTTTATATTCATTTTTATCTGTTATTTTAAGTAGTATTAAAGGAAATATTAAGAGTGGAAACCAGAAATTGGATGAACACTTTAGGAAAAAGAGTGTGACAAAATGCAAATTCGAACCGCGGTCGCTAAGACAACAGTAAAAAAAATCACACACCGTTTTTACACCTCATGCCATTGCAGTGACATCTATTAAATTAGTTTGTCTTATATTTCTGTGGTTCCACCGGACAATTGGGGTGCAAATAGCTGCACTGTGTGGCAGATGCTATTTACACTGGGGTGCAAAAAGACAATCTGTTAATCATTTAGCATTATATAGCCTCATGGATTTAATTCAGCCGAGTGTATTGAAATGAGGGTCACTGAGTCACACAAGAATTTGCAACTCAGGTTACTCATTATCAGAAAATGCTTTTAAATCACTTTTTATCTTAGTCTCACGTTGCCAGACTTTTGAGCAAGATGTGTCTGCATAAATTCTGGTCCTCTTTGCAGTTTATTCTGGGCATGAAAGTGCTTGTTGTTGTATGCTGTATGCATTCGATGTTTGGTGAATGGCTGCCTATGGTGCAGCTTCATTATTAATAATTTTTTGGCTGTATATTTTGTCTGTGTGTTCAGAGGCAGTCAGAGCATGAGACACCTGCAGTGATGCCTGCATGGATGCAGAGTGTGGATGCTCTGAGGGAGTCTGTTGCTGGTTTGAGCACAATGGAGGAAGTGATGAAATACCTGGAGCCAGACCACTGGCAGGTGGACATGGAGGACCTTTACAAGCCTACTTGGCAGGTGGTGGGCAAGTCTTTTTTCCACCAAAAGAAATCCAGAGGTAAAGAACATGTATTTAGAAATGCTTAATGCCACTTTCAAATAATATGGTACACTTAGATGTCTCTTGACAATTATGAATGCATTAGTCACAGGTCGTGTGTGTGTGTGTGTGTGTGTGTGTGTGTGTGTGTGTGTGTGTGTGTGTGTGTGTGTGTGTGTGTGTGTGTGTGTGTGTGTGTGTGTGTGTGTGTGTGTGTGTGTGTGTGTGTGTGTGTGTGTGTGTGTGTGTGTGTGTGTGTGTGAGAGAGAGAGACCTATTAGAAATGTTAGATAAACTATTATTAAGCATAACTTCAAACTAGTATGAATAATAGGTATGTAACGGCCCACATCAATGTCTTGACTTTCTCAACAGTATTAAACAATTAAAATAATACAACAATGTCATAGTATTTTGACGCATCAAAATCTGTTGAATTTATATTTATTTCTCTGTAGAAACAATTTTTAGTTCTTAGCTAATTAACTAAATTAATAACCAAAAACATAAAATTTTGCTATGTCCCTCTGCTACAAAATGGCACAAATCAGTGTTTTAAACTTTGTCCCAAAATTTGGGATCAACTCTTAAAATTGCTGTCCTCATATAAAATGAAAAGTAAATATAACAGCTCATATATTTAGTTTGACATTCTGAGGTTAACAGTCAACATTTTCCTGTTGGTTAAGGGTAAGCACCTATTTTCATTCACCATATATTTATAAGAAAGTTATTTTTTAAGGCGTTTAAGGCACTATGTTGTACCCTCTCTGCCTATTATTCATTGGAATGTTGGACAATTTTTTAAACATGTTGTCGAATTGTGTCTAGGAGTGGTGGATCTGAACCTGCTCCGTGAGGAGGTACGGCTTTACAGTTGCACTCCACGGAACTTTTCCGTGTCGTTGCGTGAGGAGCTGAAAAGAACAGATGCCATCTTCTGGCCTAGCTGCCTGCTGGTGAAGCGCTGTGGGGGAAACTGCACCTGCTGCTCTCATCGCTGCTATGATTGCCAGTGCACGCCCACCAAGGTGGCCAAGAAATACCATGAGGTATAGCATAGAACAAGAGGCCTTCCACTTCACTCTGCATATTAGATATTAGGTGTACAGTATGTAACAAGGGCATCACACTGCGTGCTGCGTGAAATGGCAAAGGTCTAGCTTGTGAATATAAATTAGGTTATGCATTAGTAATTTAGCATGATCTTTAACTGTTTTGATGCAAGTAAGTTCAAAGGGTTCTGGGTTCTACTCCACCCTAATATACATTTTCTTCCAATATACCAACATTCCAAATCGGCCATAGCGAAAAGGGGCAACATGTCCCTACCGTAAATGATGCCTCATGTTATGTATGTAGTGAAGTCATTATGATTTTTTTTTTTAGGCGCTTAAGTAGTCTTTCTTTCTCTGAATCTGCCTCCTAATTCCTCTCTTCCTATGTAGGTTCTGATGCTGAAACACAGAGCAGGGAGTCGGGGGCTGCAAAAGGCTTTGATAGACGTCCCCCTGGAGCACCATGAGGAGTGTAGCTGTGTGTGTAAAAATGACTCCGACTAAAGCAGTCCCAGGGAAAGAGCTCCACTGGCCTCCAACAGACTTTGCTGCACCCAGGGAAATATTTCTTGCTTTGTGTTGATTGAGCTCTCATGTTGCAGGCTAATGAAACAAAGGCGATGGATATCTTTTTATCTTGACTCATCTAAGCCTGAAGTTCCATTCTTTTTGGCCTTGTAAATCCATAAAGAATTAGCCCATGAAGAAGTTTCTATTGGGTCCATGATTAGATCGCATGGAATATTTGGAGGAAAATTGGATGCAGTCTTCTGTGTATGTATGCACATGGAAGTTGTGTACAATGTCCATATGTACATGTATGATTCATTAGTGTGTGAAAGTACAGAGCTGTGCAGGTTCAGGTAATGATAATGCATAAGAGATTAAAAGTAGATCTGTATTTCAAGATAACTAGAGGGCTGAAGTGAAGTGAGAGCATTTGGTTTGGATGAGTACATGAATATAGCAAAAAGAGAGAAAGTATGACAGGCCCATCTGATAAAGGAACCAAACTGATCTTTGAATTATTGTCACTCCAAATGGACTCCTGTTTTTTTTTTTTTTTAAATAGTAGCTGTTACTTGGGAAGCAATCGGATCTGGCTGAAGAAATTTTCTTTTTCATAATTTTTCTCTTCTGAAAATATCAAAGGACCTTTCAAGATTTTGTCATCATAAATGGAAGATTGTGCATTTACTTTCAGAGATCAAAGGACAATTTTGAGGCTGTACAGACACTACCTTAACAAACATCCCACAGCAATTAATTACACTGTGATCTTAAAGCAGCACTCCTTGAAATCAGACATTTCCATTAATAATTCTTAGAAAATCTTCCAGGATATATAAGGATGTCCTTAACAATGAGCTTAACAAAACTGAACTGGAAAATGTCCATAACTTTTGCTCATTTACTATGTATTTGCTGTTTATAATTATCTAAGGACTCTTTTGAAAATGTCTCCCATTCAAGTGTAAATATATTTTACATTTTGCTTTGCTGACTTTTCCTATGTCATTTAAATGTTTTATATCAAAATTTGGGACAAGACTCATTTTCAATAGTATATTTTTTTCTGAATTAGTTACTCATTTTGTAGTGACATTTATATTGTTACTGTGTTTTGGTGGGTTTTTTAAATAGTTGTATGATTAACAATGAGATTGTTATGTTGACTTAATGCAAAATATTCTGAAACCAATGTTAGGCGTTCATGTAAATGGACTTTAGAAGTTTAAGGGACATAGAACTGCCAATACCCTATTCCTCTGGTCATTAAACTATTAACAAAATTGCTGTGGTTTTTCCAAGTGACACATAAAACATTGGTATGCTCAAGTGTTCTGCTGTTGTCAAAGGATCAAAAAGCCCTGCCAGAGGGAAACCTAGCCATGAATCATTAACTACAATCAGCATTTGAGGGAGTTTAATTAGATAACAAGTAAAGATGTATCACTGCTTAAGACAGCAACTGGCAGTCACATTCACAAACTACTGCCTCTCTCACATGTTTGCTTATGGTAGACCTTCTACAGTGCTAACCTTTCATAACCTTGATTCATGAGAATTTCAAGATGTGTTTTTGTTATCTGTTTTGGTAAGTAAAATCATGTGACTTACAAAGTTACTCTTAAATCTGAAGTAGCACACTTGTTTTGTAATTACTGATTGTGTTTCTTGAAATGTCTATAGGCAAGAAATTCCAGAAACCAGATAATCTGCATAAAGAAAAAAGGAAAAACTGTTAAATCATGTTAAATATGAGTTCTCATCATTTAGATTGTGTTGAAGTTTGTGGAATTTGCCCAACCTCCCATGCTTATTGATGTTGTATTCAATATTGGAAAATATTGCAAATTTTTGTTCTGTGTTCATAACTGGGAAAGAAAAGGTGAAAAAAACCATGCAGATTATGACTGAACATAAATGAAATACACATACAATTACTATGCACTAGGTAGACATTTAAACATTTTTAAACATTTGAAAACATTTGAAACTTTTCAATGGGATAATGAACCAACATTCCTTTGGTAACACTTTATGTGGATTGTCCCCCTACAGATTTTTATCTGACTAGAAGTGACTTATCAACTGACTTGCTATATCTAGGAAACCGTGTTTCAACAAACATTCAGTAGAATTTCAGTAGCCTGCATATAGATCTTTATTAGTGACGTATTTACATTATTGTTAATTTTACTGCATGCTTCAGGCTTTTGTGTATTTTACCAAGCGCACCCGTTTTCTCTCTATGTTTTTCTTTTCCCACTTGTCTATATCTTGCATCTCGGCTGTGTTTTACACTGATTTTTGCATCAATCTCTAATATATATACTGTTCAGGAACCACATTGATCTCGAACCCTTGCCACCCAAGAACAACCATAACAACAACAACAAACAATTCTGTTAAGTCATGGCATCCACTCATGTTATTTCTTCCTGCTTTGCATGCCACATGTTTACTATAGCTTCTTATGTCATCAGTGAGAGATTCACATGTGATACATTTCAGGCTGATGGAGAAGTTTAATGAGTTAGAGACACACATCTGAACACTAGTGGAGAGGCCAGTGAGAAAGAGAAACCGGTAGATACTGTTTCGGGTGTGGGTAGTACAGCGAGCAACACACATGCTTTGTTTTGGCTCCAGAGCCCCCACAGCAGGGCATTTGAGTGATGTCTCGGCAGCATACTTGTTCAGCAAAGCAACACCACTCTCCCATTCCTGTTAGTGTTTCCTATCGATTCTCTCCACTCAGTGATGCACCCACTTAGAATAATTTTGAAAGAGCCATAATAATTGGTGATTCTATTGTAAGGAAAAAAGATAATGTTAAAGAGGTGTGTGATCTTGCAAAAATTATATCAAACACTTTAATATGCTCTGACCCCCTCCCTGCTCATCATGGTGATGAGGTCTTATAGTAGATTAGTGTCACTGAACGGCTGGATGTCTGAGTGGTGTCCAGAGAAAAGCATAGGATTTATAGACCTGACCTGCTAAAGAGAGAGAGACACCATCCCTCCAGTGAAGGTGCCGCTCTCCTCCCTAATTATATGGCTCATAGTCTTAATATTGATAGTATTTGATTAATTGGGGCCCAGGTCAGGAAGCAGACAATCTGGTCAATACGAACGTCTGCTATCTGCCTTAAGATGTCACACAGGTCACAAAAACTGCAACAAATAGTATCTGTATCACCTAGATATCATATAGAAGCGGTGTCTGTTCCCTGAACTACCAAACACAAACCCCTCACTAAATAATTTTGAAAAAATGTGATTAGGGAAAAACATTTTTTTAAGATAAATATCATATAACGGTAGGGCTACTAAACATTAGACCTCTATCTACCAAAACACTAATTTTAATTTTAATTATTACAGATCATAGTTTAGATAACTAGATAAACCTGGCCAAACCAGATGAATATATTAGTTTAAATTAATCTACTCCCTCAGGTTATTGTTATAACAAAAAGTTTTTGGTGTTAATCAGTGGACAGGATATAAGTTTAAGTCTTTTGAACTAATAATGCTTAATGCACCGTCAGATATAAATAAAAAATCTCTGTAGTTTATTGCCTTTGCTACAGTATATATAGATCATCCGGGCCATACTCACATTTCTTTATATTTGTATATTTGCACATTTTCTATCAGATCTAGTAGTTATTGTAGATAGAGCTTTAATTGTTGGTGGCTTCAACATTCACATAAAAAATTAAAACTACACATTGGGATTAGCATTTGTCAATATTCTCAACTCTCTTGGAGTCAGACAAAATGTGACAGGACCAACTCATCGCCATAATCATATGCTAGATATATTTCTGTCATATGGAGTTAATGTTGATCCTATTGAAATTCTACCACAGAGCGATGACATCTCAGATCATTACCTTGTCTATTGTTTGCTGCGATCAGCTAATGTCATTCAATCTACAACACACAATAGTTCAGGTAGAACTATTCTTTTGACCACTAAAGGAGGCGCTGTAGGCGAGTTCCCTGGGCTAGTGGACTAGTATCTTGCTTGACTGGGGATTATGTAACCGGTGGTTGCAAAAGGTCCCTCTTCGATAAGCTTATGTGGATGCTGTCGTGTCATCAGCGAGTTGTTCTGCCCATTGGAGTTGTTCTGCCCATTGATTGGCTGATGAGGACACCAATCTGTCAGCAACAATCTGGATTGCCCTGCTCAATGCTTGCTCCATTGAGAATAAATCTTTCACTCTTAATGAATTATCCATCAGGGAAAATATAAATTTTTAGTTTTTAACTGAAATGTGGCAATATGACATAGATTATAGAAATCTCAATGAACTCTGCCCTAATGACTGCTCTGTCATCGGACACGTTTGTCATGCCGTGGTGGAGGACTCGCAGTAGTTTTTCGGGACCAGTTCACATGCAGGTTGATGAACTGTGACTATTTTTATACTTTTGAGATGCAGATGATTAAGGTTGGTTTACAGAAAGTGTTTTATTGTATTTTAATCTACCGGCCTCGTGGTCCAGCTGGTATTTTTGGCAGATTTCTCAGATTTTTTGTCATCCATCATCAAACTGGAGAGGGTTCTAATTATTGGTGATTTTAACTTACACAATGATATTTCTTGTAATGTGGCTGCTGATTTCTTAACTATCACTGAGTCTTTTAATTTTATGCAGCATGTTTCTGACCCCACTCACAGAAAGGGTCATACCTTGGACCTGGTTTTCTCCTTATGTCCAAATATAGATTATGTGCGTGTGGAGTATGTACATGTGAGTTACCATAGCTGTGTTTTCTTAGATTTGTCATATGAACAGGATCCTCTTCCTTGTAAAGTTACTTAAAGTAAAGTAATGACTCAAAGGCGGATTATTAATCAGTGTGCTGTCGAAAGTTTTTCTGCATCTTTTGACACTAATTTGGTTTTAGGTAGTGATGCAGATACACTTGCTCAGTCTTATAATATCCAGTGTTTATCTATCTTAGATTAAGTGGCTCCTGTTAAACTAAGCCCTGTCCCTCATAAAAAGCCTTGTCCTTGGATTAATGACAACATTTGCTGGTTAAGAAGAAACTGTAGTAAGACTGAGCGACTATGGAAGGCTACCAAGCTTGAAGTTCACAGGCTGCATCTTAAGGAACTTGTGACTTCTTTAAATGACATGGTGAAAAATGCCAAAACTGCTTACTTTGCCCACATTTGGTCCTCCTTGTCACCTGTTTCTCTGCAAGATATCACTGCACTGTTAGAAAAAATGAAACACTCTACATGTCCTCTTGATGTTCTCCCAACCTCTCTGGTTTTAAATGGATGTGATTTAATTGGCCCTTGTATTGTGGAAATTCTAATTTGTCTCTCTGTACTGGCTCTGTCCTCAGTTACTTTAAACAAGCTGCTGTTGAACCAGTATTAAAGAGACCTAATTTGGATCCCTCCCAACCAAAGAACTACAGGCCCATATCTAAATTGCCTTTTTTTTTTTTTTTTTAAGTTTGAAAAAAGAGGTGGCTGAGCAGCTCAATTCTTTTCTGGAGAAATATTAAATCTTTGACAAATTTCAGTCAGGCTTTCATAAAAAGCACTCCACTGAAACTGTTCAAAGTTTCTAGTGATATTTTGATGGCAACTGATTCTGGACAATTCACAGTTTTTGTTTTATTGGAACTTACTTACGCATTTGATACTGTTGATCACAGTATTATGATTAACAGGCTTCATGATTTGGTTAGGATTTCTGGATCCGTCTTAAAATGGTTCTCATCTCACCTTTCTGACAGGAGCTTTTGTGTTTATGTAAATCAGATCTTGTCAGAGACAACAGTCCAGTCTTGTAGGGTTCCTCAGGGTTCTGTTTTGGGTATCTGTTTTTGTTATATATAATTCCTCTAGGACAGCGTGTCAGCCGGTTCAGTAATGTCTTATACCACATATATGCTGATGATATCCAGCTTGTTTCTGAGTTTCACATATTATTAGGCTTAATTGGTTGCTTGACTGACATCAAGCAGTGGTTAGCACACTGCAAAAAATACAAAAAAGTATTTTTGTCTTGTTTTCCTGTCAAATTATCTAAACTTTCTTAAAACATGATTTATTTACTTGTCAAGCAAAATGGGATAAGATATTAAGTCTTGTTTTAAGATAAATCTGACTAAATTTAGTGAACTTTAGACTCAAAACAAGAAAAAAAATCTGCCAATGGGGTAAGCAAAATAAACTTGTTTTCTCTTTAGATTAAGTTTATTTTGCATACCCCATTGGCAATTTTTTCTAAAGTTCACTACATTTAGTCAGATTTATCTTAAAACAAGTCTTAATATCTTATCCCATTTGAGTAGGCTAGAGAATTATGTTGGCATTAGTGGACTTGCATTAGCATGGTTTAGGGCCTATTTATCAGACCGCTAACACTTTGTATGTGTAAATAAGTGCTGCAGGGATCAGTTTTAGGGCCTCTGTTTTTCTCCTTATAAATGCTTCCCCTGGGAGATATTATCAGGAATCATGGAATAAGTTTACAAATTAGCAGGGTGTATCAATGAAATCAAAGACTGGATGGCCAGAAATTGCCCTCTACTCAATTCCGAAAAGGTAGTAAGGAACTAGATTAGAGGTACTAATTATTGGGCCAAAAACCTCTAACAAAATAAGCTGCTAAAATATAATTTGACTCTCGATTGATGTACTGTTATGTCATCTTCTACAGCAAATAATTTATGTTATATTTGATACCTATCTGTCCTTTGAAAATAAAATTTCCCCCCATTTTATCATTGTTACATTGGTTACCTGTTAAAATTCTTATTCATTTTAAAATTCTGTTTACTACATACAAAGCTTTGAATGGTCTAGTTCCACAGCACTTAAGTGGTCTTCTCACACACTATTTTCCATCACGTTCAGTACAATCACAAAATTCTGACTTGTTTATAGTTCCTAGAATATCAAAATCCACAAATGGAGGTAAAACATTTTCCTATTTGGCACTTAAACCATGAAATATTCTCCCTAACACTGTTCGGGCACAGACACACTCACTCAGTCTAGTTTAAGTCTAGACTAAAGACTCATCTTTTTAGCAAGTCATACACCTAATTTATCCACCAACTCACAATTAGGCTGCTTTAATTAGGTCTGCTGGAACCAAAAATATCTGTCATGATCTATAACTCTGCATAAAACTGAATGACATCTATGCTAATATTATTCTATTTGTTTCCATGTCTCAACCTCAGGATTCATATCCAGACAGGGGCGTAGGAATTTCCAGACCCTGTTCAATTTGTTCATTATTTGTGGAAAGTGCCCACTCTCAAACACAGATCAGTGAACGTATGACCATAATTATATTAAGATCTCAATTTTAAAAATAAGCTAATCTATTTCCAAGATAAAGTCTGAAACAAAACAATTAGGAATTTATATATATGTACATTCTACTGGGTATTTCATTTTGTTTCTTTATTTATTAGTTTAGAGATAATTCAATAAAATTATGGCTGATGATGTATAACTAGTCTGGGAACAATGCATTAACCTTTTGAACCTGATGTGCGTATAAACGTTGCTCTGTGGGCTTGGTCTCATACAGTTAAATAGAGGGTGCTTGCTCTGTGGTTTTCCAGGATCTGACAGTGGTTCCTGGGTAAAGTAATGAGCTGACATCTAAGTGGCATTAATCACGAGGTTGTGGACAGTTTCCCTTTCCACCGAAGAAGCCTCTGTCATCATGTGATATCTTCTGCAAACTTTCTTTTGTCAAATTTGGTTACTTATATGAAATATGACGCTGTCGCATGGTTTATGTGTATATATATAAAAAATCCTGTATGCCCAAATATGTATATTACAGATCTGTTTTTATGACTATATAATACATATAATAAAATGTCCCTTGAATGCATAAATTACAATTGTTTTATTTATTTTTCTTTTTTATTATTATTTTGTAATTAGAACGAGTACTGAATCTTCAATAATACATAATATTCTAGGTATAAAAACAGCAGTATTGGGTCAGGAGCACTGACATAGAATAAGACTGAGAAGGTGTTGTGTTGTAATAAATCGTTTGAACATTGATTCTGTTGAGAACAATGGCTGTGCAGTAATGCTGTGCAGTTCAGTTGTAATCAACATTAAAATACACCAGTAAAAAGATGAGCAGCAGCAAAATAACGGCACATCTGAATCTATAGTAAGTGGCAGTATAGTTACAAGCTCATTGCAAAAGGGAAAAGGTAATTTGTCTTGGAGAACCTTAATCTGTCATGTCTAATTAGAACAGACATATAGTGCAAAGTGTAGACTACATTACTGTATATTTGCTCCACTCTTTGAATAATGCATATACTTCATATAGGCACATACCTGAAGATTTAGTAGTTTAATATGTCTGTCCAAGGCTGTTTTCATTATCCATGATAAGCTAATATAAGTGAGCTTTGACATTTTAAGGTGGCAGACCAGTCAAGACCACAATCTATAATCCACTGTGCATTACATATGCGGTGGTTATAGTGTTTGGTTGGGTGGTTAAATCTCAATGTGCTGTTGTGACTTAGCAAATAAAAATTGTATAGTATGATTACAATTCTCCAAAATCATCATTTAAAAAGTTTCCTCATGGCACTTCAGTAATTGCTTTGTGTTAAAAGTTATTATGGTGGTTATTGTCTGGCAGATAAAAATCCAAGATCTGGGCTGGTAATAATAGAAACCTAATAACATTACAGTAACTACTATATCTTAATACCAAAAAGCATCAATTTTGGATCACTATTGCAAAACTAATGGTTGATTTCTTCAAATGTTGCACTGATGCCTCTCAAAAAAGATATAGCATCAACACCGTTTTGCAATCCTATGCTCTCACTCCCATAATAAAACTGACATGTCTTGTCTGTAGAGGGCTAAGAAGGACCCATTAGGAATACCAACAGCCTAGGCCATTTGTGAACATTCAGCTCACACTGTCTTTCAGCTCCAAATAAAAGTGTCATTCTTGTGAAAACGCTCTTTTTACCCTTTTTGTTTCCTTAGCTAATTAATGATTTCATTAAGAGGATGCAGGACACTAACTTTGTTAATTGTGTTGATGGATTTAACTTTGTTTAGTGTGTAATGCAAAAGAACTAAAACATCAGTTTTATTTTTATTTTTTTCAAATCTGAATATCAGCCAGTTTGCATGTCTCCACAATTATATTGTTACTGGTTCTACATAATAAAAGTGAGTTTTTTTTTGAGAAATACCATGGGTTGTTATTATAATAAAAAGTATAACAATTACTGTGTGTGATTTATGTTTTAAAAACTATTTAATACTACCTGAATTTACTTACAGTGGTTATCTGTTGACAAAGAGATTAAAATGCCTGATTTATACTTTTTTATTATTATCTTATTGCAATTATTATTTGTATTATAATTGTACATTTATTTTTTTTATTTTACATTTTAAATATATTTTAATTTTCAGTGCTCAGAAAATAGTTAGCCAAAAATGATTGTGTTAAGAAAAATTACAACACTCCGTTTATCTGTTAAGATGACTTACTGCACCCTTCTGTTTGGCAGAGTACTGCATTGAAGAGAGTGGATGTGAAGGTGCCTGCTGCCTGATCTCACACATTCAAACATTTCTGGATATTCTATTTAAAATGTGCTACTTCATACAGAGAGTTAACTTTGTTTGCTGGCCAAAGGCTAAGACTTTAAACAAAAATGTTTCTGATGATAAAAAAGCCATACACTGTTGAATAAATCCACAAATACTCTAATTAATTTCAATATTTAAGTTGGAGAATCTGCAAAAACTTTCAAATCCCACAGCTTTTATTACATTTCCTGTTTGTTCTGATGACCTTTACCTGCGATTTACAGTATGTCCTGTACAGTATGTCCTTTGATGAAAGATAATCATGGTCTAAAATGTAGACATTATGTAGACATCTGCATTACCTTTCATCCAATTCTCTGAATGAGAGGCTTTTAGAGTTCTAATAATATCACACAAACACATACTTAAATAGAAACACAGAGACCCAGTGTAAATGTGTTGAATCTGATAATAATGAGATCTAATCATATTTGTTATTCTTTCCAAAGAGGAACATCTGCTCACCCACAACTTTTCCAAACTCAAACCTGTGGTATTTTTCTCTCCAGTCCATCATTTAGCTATGGTTCTGGGATTTCCCCTTTTTGCCTATCCCAATGACATGATTTGCAAGGATTTAATATTTACTTGTGGCTTTTACTCGTCTAGATCCAAAAGGTCAGAAGGACAAATTAAGTTTTAAACTGTAATTGCAAATCTTTTAATTAGTAGCAGTTATTGGATTTGGAAGGAGCTGACCCAAAGCCAACATACTATTAAGACATTAAAAACTTCTGTGATATTGATGAGGAAAATCACCAAATTCATATTAAACCAAGTGTCCAAAAAAGGTCAGGCATTTAGAGGGAACCTAGTGAAGGTAAATGTACTTTTAAAAAGAGCTTTTATGCTAAATGGTCTAAATGCGTTATAATGATATGCTTGGTTATTTTGAAATATTCCAACTGTTAACAGAGAACCTTGCACAAGACATTTTAGTGAGAGCTTTCATTGCTCTTGACTGTGCTGTGAATCCGGTCTTTGTAACAACAGAAAAACATACAGGACACTGTAGCTTAAAAAAAATTACGAGAAGGTGGAGCTGAATTGGTATGTGCATGGAAAATACCTCTACAATATTGAGTTCAATTGCACACTTTTGGAAATCACTGTCATGCTTTCTTAAGAAATATGTTTTCATCCGACCACCTAAATTCACAGAGGTCCTAGAAGCTGCCCAAATGATGAGAATATAATCTCAGCCCTTCGGTTCTCCTTGCTCTCAATTGTGAGGGGAAACATAATCAGACTGGAGAACACCTGAGAGACAAAGAATGTTAGATAGCAAGTGACCTTGTGGTTTAACATTGTGCAGTTTGACCTAAGCTGTCTCGCTTACATGTTTAAGCCTGCCCAGTGCCCAGCATTACAAACAGACCATCTCTTTGTTAGCCATACAGACCAAATGGCGCTGGAGAATGGGGCAGGCTTCCTTCATTTTCCCCTCGTTCCTTTTTTGACCTCACAGAAAAGAGGGTCACAAACCACATGTGAAGACTTCCATATTACAAGTCAGCAGTCCACAAAATGTGCCATTCACATCTATACAGCACTTTCCAGTCCCTCTAATCTACATCAGTGTTGTGGTTGTTCAGAGAAGCGAGAAAATAGGGCAAGAGAGGAGAAGAAAAAACAACAGCTGGGGTCAGTTTACTCTTTAATGGTTGAAGGTTTACAAATTTAGGAAACCACTGATGCCTGACACAGTGGAAGGATCTCATTTTGAAAAGGAGTAGTTTCCGACCTCTTCTAAGCCAGCTGCTGGAAAGTTTAATAAAACATCCCTCTTCATTAGGAGAATTCCCTATGAATACACCATGTGCATTCAGCACCCATAGACCCAGCAGGAGGCTAATCTGGGGGAAATGTCTGTTTGTTTTGGCATTGGGACGATGAAGTGCATGGCACATATAAGGTGTTAGTCTGCTTTTATAACTCACAGTTTCTCTTTGTAAACTGTGAATAGGAAGTAAGGTTCTTGGTAAATCTCCTATTAATTAATTAATTTATTTTTAATAACTTTATTTAAAAAAAATCATCCTTATATTTAAAAAAGCATTATTATGTGAAATATGATATAAATTATTAAAATTAGTTTAGGGTGCAGCTATAAAAATATTAATGGCTATATTAAGATTTAAACAAATGGTTTAAATGAGATTGAATTTATATTCAAATTCTGAATTCATAATATGTGCATTATTTAAATATTATTTAAGATTTAGTTAAAAGGAAATTTCTCATACAATTGACTAAATTATTACTTTTGTTACAAAAAGACACTCAAGAACAAGTAAACAGTGTATGTATGCATATTTTGAGGCTGAATCTATCAATCCTTAATGGTGTAGTAGAGAACACTTCTGTCATGGGAAATAACTTTTCAATCCATCAACCATCTATTTTTTCTTTGTGTGTGTGTGTGTGTGTGTGTGTGTGTGTGTATACTGCATACTCTAATGTATTTTGTAATTGTGACTGTATGACAATCCTGTGATTTTTTCTGAAAAGAAAAAAATGCATAAATGCAAGGGCACTCTTGCATTTAGGACATCTATATGATATTTACTTTTATTCATTTAGCAGACACTTTTATCCAAAAAGACTTACAGATAAGAAATAATACAAGTGTTTCAGCCTAGGGAGATGACATGAGAAGAGCTGCAATACAAAGTTCCAAAATTGCTCAAAATATGAGCAAAAAAATATGAGCAAGTAGATACAGAGGTGTAGGTGAGACAATGTGAGACAAAGTAAAGGTACAGTATTTATATTTTTTAAGAGTCAGAAAGTGCATTAACAGTTGTGAGCACAGTGTACAGCAGAGTTTTGTCTTCAAACTTTTCAACTTTTCAGAGACAAAATTAGCTTTATTGCCAATTGTTCTCGCATACACAAGCAATTTTTGGGGGGTGATAGGAGAAGCAAGTGCACACAGAACATTACAGTGAGATGCAGAATATAAAACAAGGTAGGGGTATGTACAGTTATTAAATGAAATCTGAGTGGATTTACATATGTACATGAGATATTGATTTACACTATTGCACTATGGGAGAGTCCTGAGGCAGTTTAATTGTTCATGTTGAAAATGGCCTGAGGGTAGAAACTGTTCTTGTGCCTGGATGTCCTGGCGCTCAGTGCTCTGTAGTGCCGGCCAGAGGGCAACAGTTCAAAGAGGGATTGGGCAGGG